>NC_092374.1:199024449-199274318 GCF_030028105.1 Mobula birostris | reverse complement strand
GCTCCCAACCTCCTGCCAAGCCTCGCCTCAATTCTGATGCTCCCAGCCTCCTGCCAAGCCTCGCCTCGAGTATCCTGCTCCAGACTCTTGCCAAGCCTCGCCTCGAGTCTCCTGCCTCCAGCCTCCTGCCAAGCCTCGCCTCGAGTCTCCTGCTACAGACTCTTGCCAAGCCTCGCCTCGAGTCTCCTGCTCCAGCTTCCTGCCAAGCCTCCGTCGAGCCCCTGTCTCCTTCCACCACCCTAGCCACGCCTCAGGTTTCCTGCCTCCAGCTTCCTGCCTATCCTCAACTCGAATTTTCTGGCTTCAGCACCCAGCCATGCCTCGCCTCGAGTCTCCTGCCTCCAGCCTCCTACCAAACCTCGCTTCGAGTCTCTGCCTTCAGCCTCCTGCGAACTCTCGCCTCGAATCTCCTGCCTCCAGCCTCCTGCAAGCCTCGCCTCGAGTCTCCTGCCTCCAGACCCCTGCCAAGCTCGCCTCGAGTCTCCTGACTCCAGCCAAGCCTCACCTCAATTCTGATGCTGCAGCCTCATGCCTAGCCTCGCCTCGAGTATCCTGCTCCAGACTCTTGCCAAGCCTCGCCTCGAGTATCCTGCCTCCAGCTTCCTGCCCAAGCCTCGCGTCGAGTCTCTTGCCTCCAGCCTCCTGCCAAGCCTCGCCACGAGGTTGCTGTCTCCAGCCTCCTCACAAGCCTCGGCTCGAATCTCCTGCTCCAGCCTCCTGTCAAGCCTCGCCACGAGTCACCTATCTCCAGCCTCCTGCCAAGCCTCGCCACGAGTCTCCTGTCTCCATCCGCCTAAAAGCCTTGCCTCAGTTCTGCTGCTGCAGCCTGCTGCCTAGTCTCGCTTCAGGTCTCCTGCTCCAGCCTCCTGCCTAGCCTCGCCTCGAGTCTCCTGCCTCCAGCCTCCTGTCATGCCTCGCCACGAGACTCCTATCTCCTGCCTCCAGCCTAGCCTCCGCTCAGGTTTTCTGCCTCCAGCCTCCTGCCTAGCTTCGCCTCGAGTCTCCTGTCTCCAGCCTCCTGCCAAGCCCCGCTTCGACTCTCCTGGCTTCAGCTTTCTGCCAAGCCTCGCCTCGAGTCTCCTGCCTCCAGCCTCCCGCCAAGCCTCGCCTCGAGTCTGCTGCCTCCAGCCTCCTGCCAAGCCTCGCCTCGAGTCTCTGCCTCCAGACTCCTGCCAAGCCTCGCCTCGAGTCTGCTGCCTCCAGAATTCTGCCAAGCCTAGCCTCGAGTCTCCTGCTCCAGCCTCCTGCCAAGCCTTGCCTGGAGTCCCCTGTCTCCAGCTTCCAGCCGAGCTTCGCCTCAGGTTTCCTGACTCCAGCCTGTTGCCAACGCTTGCCTCGAGTCTCCTGCCTCCAGCTCCTGCCAAGCCTCGCTAGAGTCTCCTGACTCCAGCCAAGCCTCACTCAATTCTGATAATGCCAGCCTCCTGCCTAGCTCGCCTAATGTTTCCTGCTCCAACCTCCTGCCAAGCCTCGCCTCAATTCTGATGCTCCAGCTCTGCCAAGCCTCGCCTCGAGTATCCTGCTCCAGACTCTTGCCAAGCCTCGCCTCGAGTCTCCTGCCTCCAGCCTCCTGCCAAGCCTCGCCTCGAGTCTCCTGCTACAGACTCTTGCAAGCCTCGCCTCGAGTCTCCCTCCAGCTTCCTGCCAAGCCTCCCGTCGAGCCCCCTGTCTCCTTCCACCACCCTAGCCACGCCTCAGGTTTCCTGCCTCCAGCTTCCTGCCTATCCTCAACTCGAATTTTCTGGCTTCTCAGCACCAGCCATGCCTCGCGCTCGAGTCTCCTGCCTCCAGCCTCCTACCAAACCTCGCATCGAGTCTCCTGCCTTCAGCCTCCTGCGAACTCTCGCCTCGAATCTCCTGCCTCCAGCCTCCTGCCAAGCCTCGCCTCGAGTCTCCTGCCTCCAGACCCCTGCCAAGCCTCGCCTCGAGTATCCTGCTCCAGACTCTTGCCAAGCCTCGCCTCGAGTCTCCTGCCTCCAGCCTCCTGCCAAGCCTCGCCTCGAGTCTCCTGCTACAGACTCTTGCCAATCTCGCCTCGAGTCTCCTGCCTCAGCCTCCTGGCAAGCCTCGCGTCGAGCCTCCTGTCTCCATCCCACCCTAGCCTCGCCTCAGGTTTCCTGCCTCCAGCTTCCTGCCTATCGTCAACTCGAATCTTCTGCCTTCAGCCCCAGCCATGCGTCGCCTCGAGTCTCCTGCTCCAGCCTCCTACCAACCCACCGTTCGAGTCTCCTACCTTCAGCCTCCTGCCAACTCTCGCCTCGAGTCTCCTGCCTCCAGCCTTCTGCCAAGTCTCGCCTCGAGTCTCCTGTCTCCAGACTCCTGCCAAGCCTCGCCTCGAGTCTCCTGCCTGCAGCCTCCTGCCAAGCCTTGCCTGGAGTCTCCTGTCTCCAGCCACCAGCCTAGCTTCGCCTCAGGTTTCTTGCCTCCAGCCTGCTGCCAAGCCTCGCCTCGAGTTTCCTGCCTCCAGCCTGCTGCCAAGCACGCCTCGAGTCTCCTGCCTCCGCCTCCTGCCAAGCCTCGCCTCGAGTCTCCTGACTCAGCCTCCTGCCAAGCCTCGGCTCGAGTCTCCTGACTCTAGCCAAGCCTCACCTCAATTCTGATGCTGCCAGCCTCATGCCTAGCCTCGCTCGAGTATCCTTCTCCAGACTCTTGCCAAGCCTCGCCTCGAGTCTCCTGCCTCCAGCCTCCTGCAAGCCTCGCCTCGAGTCTACTGACTCCAACCTCCTGCTTAGGCTCGCCTTGAGTCTCCTGCCTGCAGCGTCCTGCCAAGCCTCGCCTGGAGCCTCTTGCCTCCAGCCTCCTGCCAAGCCTCGCCACGAGATGCTTTCTCCAGCCTCCTCACAAGCCTCGGCTCGAATCTCCTGCCTCCAGCCTCCTGTCAGCTCGCCACGAGTCACCTATCTCCAGCCTCCTGCCAAGCCTCGCCACGAGTCTCCTGTCTCCATCCGCCTAAAAGCCTTGCCTCAGTTCTGCTGCTGCAGCCTGCTGCCTAGTCTCACTTCAGGTCTCCTGCTCCAGCCTCCTGCCTAGCCTCGCCTCGAGTCTCCTGCCTCCCGCCTCCTGCGAAGCCTCGCCTCGAGTCTCCTGCCTCCCAGACTCCTGCCCAAGCTCGCCTCGAGTATCCTGCTCCAGACTCTTGCCAAGCCTCGCCTCGAGTCTCCTGCCTCCAGCCTCCTGCCAAGCCTCGCCTCGAGTCTCCTGCTACAGACTCTGCCAAGCCTCGCCTCGTGTCTCCTGCCTCCAGCCTCCTGGCAAGCCTCGCGTCGAGCCTCCTGTCTCCATCCACCACCCTAGCCTCGCCTCAGGTTTCCTGCCTCCAGCTTCCTGCATATCCTCAACTCGAATCTTCTGCCTTCAGCCCCCAGCCATGCGTCGCCTCGAGTCTCCTGCCTCCAGCCTCCTACCAACCCACCGCATCGAGTCTCCTACCTTCAGCCTCCTGCCAACTCTCGCCTCGAGTCTCCTGCTCCAGCCTTCTGCCAAGTCTCGCCTCGAGTCTCCTGTCTCCAGACTCTGCCAAGCCTCGCCTCGAGTCTCCTGCCTGCAGCCTCCTGCCAAGCCTTGCCTGGAGCCTCCTGTCTCCAGCCACCAGCCTAGCTTCGCCTCAGGTTTCTTGCTCCAGCCTGCTGCCAAGCTTCGCCTCGAGTCTCCTGCCTCCAGCCTCCTGCTAAGCCTCGTCTCGAGTCTCCTGCCTGCAGCCTCCTGCCAAGCCTTGCCTGGAGTCTCCTGTCTCCAGCCACCAGCCCTAGCTTCGCCTCAGGTTTCTTGCCTCCAGCCTGCTGCCAAGCCTCCCCTCGAGTTTCCTGCCTCCAGCCTGCTGCCAAGCCACGCCTCGAGTCTCCTGCCTCCAGCCTCAGCTCCTGCCAAGCCTCGCCTCGAGTCTCCTGACCTCAGCCTGCCAAGCCTCACCTCAATTCTGATGCTGCCAGCCCTCATGCCTAGCCTCGCCTCGAGTATCCTGCTCCAGACTCTTGCCAAGCCTCGCCTCGAGTCTCCTGCCTCCAGCCTCTGCCAAGCCTCGCCTCGAGTCTCTGCTACAGACTCTTGTCAGCCTCGCCTCGAGTCTCCTGCCTCCAGCTTCCTGCCAAGCCTCGCGTCGAGTCTCTTGCCTCCAGCCTCCTGCCAAACCTCGCCACGAGGTTGCTGTCTCCAGCCTCCTGCCAAGCCTCGCCTCGAGTCTCCTGCTACAGACTCTTGCCAAGCCTCGCCTCGAGTCCTCCTGCCCTCCAGCTTCCTGCCAAGCGCTCGCGTCGAGTCTCTTGCCTCAGCCTCCTGCCAAGCCGCGCCACGAGGTTGCTGTCTCCAGCCTCCTCACAAGCCTCGGCTCGAATCTCCTGCCTCCAGCCTCCTGTCAAGCCTCGCACGAGTCACCTATCTCCAGCTCCTGCCAAGCCCTCCGCCACGAGTCTCCTGTCTCCATCCGCCTAAAAGCCTTGCCTCAGTTCTGCTGCTGCCAGCCTGCTGCCTAGTCTCGCTCCAGGTCTCCTGCTCCAGCCTCCTGCCAAGCTCGCTCGAGTCTCCTGCCTCCAGACTCCTGCCAACCTTCGCCTCGAGTCTGCTGCCTCAGAATTCTGCAAAGCCTAGCCTCGAGTCTCCTGCCTCCAGCCTCCTGCCAAGCCTTGCCTGGAGTCCCCTGTCTCCAGCTTCCAGCCAGCTTCGCCTCAGGTTTCCTGCCTCCAGCCTGTTGCAAGCCTCGCCGTCGAGTCTCCTGCCTGCAGCCTCCTGCCAAGCCTCGCCTAGAGTCTCCTGACTCCAGCCAGCCTCACCTCAATTCTGATAAGCCAGCCTCCTGCCTAGCCTCGCCTAATGTTCCTGCTCCAAACCTCCTGCCAAGCCTCGCCTCAAATCTGATGCTGCCAGCCTCCTGCCTTGCGTCGCATGCCTCGCACCTCAACCACCGCTTCGCAGCTCCTCTCTCAGCTCAGCAACTCCTCGCTCGAGTCTCCTAGCCTCAGCCTCCTGCCAAGCTCTCGCCTCGAGTCTCCCGGCCTCCTAGCCTCCTGCCAAGCTCGCCTCGAGTCTCCTGCTGCCAGACTCCTGCCAAGCCTGCTGGAGCTCGAGTCTCCTGCCTGCTAGCAGGTCCTGCTCCAGCTGCTGCAAGCCTGCCTGAGTTTCTGCTCCAGCTCTGCCACAGCCACGCCTCGAGTTCCTGCCTCCAGCCTCCTGCCAAGCCTCGCCTCGAGTCTCCTGCCTCCAGGCTGCTCATGCCAGAGCTCCTCGAGTCTGCCTGACTCTAGCCTCCTGCCAAGCTCCCTCGAGTCTCTGCTCCGCCTCTGCTGCAGCTCTGCATAGGCCTCGCTCGAGTCTCCTGACTCTAGCCAAGCCTCTATGCTATGCTCCGAGCCTCATGCCTTACCTCCTTCCTCTCCAGCTCTGCCCCTCGCCACAGTCTCCTCCTCCTGCCTCCTCCAAGCCTCCCACTCTGCTACGCACGCCTAGAGTCTCTAGCTCGCCTGATTCTCCTGCCTGCAGTCCCCATCCTCGCCTGAGCCTCTTGCCTCCACCTCTGCCAAGCCTCGCCACGAGGTTGCTTTCTCCAGCCTCCTCACAAGCCTCGGCTCGAATCTCCTGCTCCAGCCTCCTGTCAAGCCTCGCCACGAGTCACCTATCTCCAGCTCCTGCCAAGCCTCGCCACGAGTCTCCTGTCTCCATCCGCCCTAAAAGCCTTGCCTCAGTTCTGCTGCTGCAGCCTGCTGCCTAGTCTCACTTCAGGTCTCCTGCTCCAGCCTCCTGCCTAGCCTCGCGTCTCCTGCCTCCAGCCTCCTGCGAAGCCTCGCCTCGAGTCTCCTGCCTCCAGACTCCTGCCAGAGCCTCGCCTCGAGTATCCTGCTCCAGACTCATGCAAGCTCGCCTCGAGTCTCCTGCCTCCAGCCCCTCTGCACGCCTCGAGTCTCCTGCTACAGACTCTTGCCAAGCCTCGCCTCGAGTCTCCTGCCTCCAGCCTCCTGGCAAGCCTCGCGTCGAGCCTCCTGTCTCATCCACCACCCTAGCCTCGCCTCAGGTTTCCTGCCTCCAGCTTCCTGCATATCCTCAACTCGAATCTTCTGCCTTCAGCCCCCAGCATGCGTCGCTCGAGTCTCCTGCCTCCAGCCTCCTACCAACCCACGCATCGAGTCTCCTACCTTCAGCCTCCTGCCAACTCTCGCCTCGAGTCTCCTGCCTCCAGCCTTCTGCCAAGTCTCGCCTCGAGTCTCCTGTCTCCAGACTCCTGCCAAGCCTCGCCTCGAGTCTCCTGCCTGCAGCCTCCTGCCAAGCCTTGCTGGAGCCTCCTGTCTCCAGCCACCAGCCTAGCTTCGCCTCAGGTTTCTTGCCTCCAGCCTGCTGCCAAGCTTCGCCTCGAGTCTCCTGCCTCCAGCCTCCTGCTAAGCCTCGTCTCGAGTCTCCTGCCTGCAGCCCTCCTGCCAAGCCTTGCCTGGAGTCTCCTGTCTCCAGCCACCAGCCTAGCTTCGCCTCAGGTTTCTTGCCTCCAGCCTGCTGCCAAGCCTCCCCTCGAGTTTCTGCCTCCAGCCTGCTGCAAGCCACGCCTCGAGTCTCCTGCCTCCAGCCTCCTGCCAAGCCTCGCCTCGAGTCTCCTGACTCCAGCCTCCTGCCAAGCCTCACCTCAATTCTGATGCTGCCAGCCTCATGCCTAGCCTCGCCTCGAGTATCCTGCTCCAGACTCTGCCAGCTCTGCAGCCTCGAGTCTCCTGCCTCCAGCCTCCTGCCAAGCCTCGCCTCGAGTCTCCTGCTACAGACTCTTGTCAAGCCTCGCCTCGAGTCTCCTGCCTCCAGCTTCCTGCCAAGCCTCGCGTCGAGTCTCTTGCCTCCAGCCTCCTGCCAAACCTCGCCACGAGGTTGCTGTCTCCAGCCTCCTGCCAAGCCTCGCCTCGAGTCTCCTGCTACAGACTCTTGCCAAGCTCGCCTCGAGTCTCCTGCCTCCAGCTTCCTGCCAAGCCTCGCGTCGAGTCTCTTGCCTCCAGCCTCCTGCCAAGCCGCGCCACGAGGTTGCTGTCTCCAGCCTCCTCACAAGCCTCGGCTCGAATCTCCTGCCTCCAGCCTCCTGTCAAGCCTCGCCACGAGTCACCTATCTCCAGCCTCCTGCCAAGCCTCGCCACGAGTCTCCTGTCTCCATCCCGCCTAAAAGCCTTGCCTCAGTTCTGCTGCTGCCAGCCTGCTGGCCTAGTCTCGCTCCAGGTCTCCTGCTCCAGCCTCCTGCCTAGCCTCGCCTCGAGTCTCCTGCCTCCAGCCTCCTGTCATGCCTCGCCACGAGACTCCTATCTCCTGCCTCCAGCCTAGCCTCCGCTCAGGTTTTCTGCCTCCAGCCTCCTGCCTAGCTTCGCCTCGAGTCTCCTGTCTCCAGCCTCCGGCCAAGCCCCGCTTCGACTCTCCTGGCTTCAGCTTTCTGCCAAGCCTCGCCTCGAGTCTCTGCCTCCAGCCTCCTGCCAAGCCTCGCCTCGAGTCTGCTGCCTCCAGCCTCCTGCCAAACCTCGCCACGAGGTTGCTGTCTCCAGCCTCCTGCCAAGCCTCGCCTCGAGTCTCCTGCTACAGACTCTTGCAAGCCTCGCCTCGAAACTCCTGCCTCCAGCTTCCTGCCAAGCTCGCGTCGAGTCTCTTGCCTCCAGCCTCCTGCCAAGCCTCGCCACGAGGTTGCTGTCTCCAGCCTCCTCACAAGCCTCGGCTCGAATCTCCTGCCTCCAGCCTCCTGTCAAGCCTCGCCACGAGTCACCTATCTCCAGCCTCCTGCCAAGCCTCGCCACGAGTCTCCTGTCTCCTCCGCCTAAAAGCCTTGCCTCAGTTCTGCTGATGCCAGCCTGCTGCCTAGTCTCGCTCCAGGTCTCCTGCCTCCAGCCTCCTGTCATGCCTCGCCCACGAGACTCCTATCTCCTGCCTCCAGCCTAGCCTCCGCTCAGGTTTTCTGCCTCCAGCCTCCTGCCTAGCTTCGCCTCGAGTCTCCTGTCTCCAGCCTCCTGCCAAGCCCCCGCTTCGACTCTCCTGGCTTCAGCTTTCTGCCAAGCCTCGCCTCGAGTCTCCTGCCTCCAGCCTCCTGCCAAGCCTCGCCTCGAGTCTGCTGCCTCCAGCTCCTGCCAAGCCTCGCCTCGAGTCTCCTGCCTCCAGACTCCTGCCAACCTTCGCCTCGAGTCTGCTGCCTCCAGAATTCTGCAAAGCCTAGCCTCGAGTCTCCTAGCCTCCAGCCTCCTGCCAAGCTTGCCTGGAGTCCCCCTGTCTCCAGCTTCCCCCCCCCCCCCCCCCAGCCGAGCTTCGCCTCAGGTTTCCTGCCTCCAGCCTGTTGCCAAGCCTCGCCTCGAGTCTCCTGCCTGCAGCCTCCTGCCAAGCCTCGCCTAGAGTCTCCTGACTCCAGCCAAGCCTCACCTCAATTCTGATAATGCCAGCCTCCTGCCTAGCCTCGCCTAATGTTTCCTGCTCCAACCTCCTGCCAAGCCTCGCCTCAAATCTGATGCTGCCAGCCTCCTGCCATGCGTCGCCTCGAGTCTCCTGCCTCCAGCCTCCTACCAACCCACGCTTCGAGTCTCCTGCCTCCAGCCTCCTGCCAACTCTCGCCTCGAGTCTCTGCTCAGCCTCCTGCCAAGCCTCGCCTCGAGTCTCCTGCCTCCAGACTCCTGCCAAGCCCTGCCTGGAGTCCCCTGTCTCCAGCTTCCAGCCTAGCTTCGCCTCAGGTTTCTTGCCTCCAGCCTGCTGCCATGCCTCGCCTCGAGTCTCCTGCCTCCAGCCTCCTGCCAAGCCCTGCTGGAGTCCCCTGTCTCCAGCTTCCAGCCTAGCTTCGCCTCAGGTTTCTTGCCTCCAGCCTGCTGCCAAGCCTCGCCTCGAGTCTCCTGCCTCCAGCCTCCTGCCAAGCCTTGCCTGGAGTCCCCTGTCTCCAGCTTCCAGCCTAGCTTCGCCTCAGGTTTCCTGCCTCCAGCCTGCTGCCAAGCCTCGCCTCGAGTCTACTGCCTCCTGCCTCCTGCCAAGCCTCGCCTCGAGTCTCCTGCCTCCAGCCTCCTGCCAAGCCTCGCCTAGAGTCTCCTGACTCTAGCCAAGCCTCGCCTCAATTCTGATGCTGCCAGCCTCCTGCCTAGTCTCGCCTCATGTTTCCTGCTCCAACCTCCTGCCAAACCTCGCCTCAATTCTGATGCTGCCAGCCTCCTGCCAAGCCTCGCCTCGAGTATCCTGCCTCCAGCTTCCTGCCAAGCCTCGCGTCGAGCCCCCTGTCTCCATCCACCACCCTAGCCTCGCCTCAGGTTCCTGCCTCCAGCTTTCTGCCTATCCTCAACTCGAATTTTCTGCCTTCAGCCCCCAGCCATGTCTCGCCTCGAGTCTCCTGCCTCCAGCCTCCTACCAAACCTCGCTTCGAGTCTCCTGCCTTCAGCCTCCTGCCAACTCTCGCCTCGAGTCTCCTGCCTCCAGACTCCTGCCAAGCCTTGCCTGGAGTCTCCTGTCTCCAGCCTCCAGCCTAGCGTCGCCTCAGGTTTCTTGCCTCCAGACTGCTACCAAGCCTCGCCTCGAGTCTCCTGCCTCCAGCCTCCTGCTCAGCCTCGCCTCGAGTCTCCTGCCTCCAGCCTCCTGCCAAGCCTTGCCTGGAGTCCCCTGTCTCCAGCTTCCAGCCTAGCTTCGCCTCAGGTTTCCTGCCTCCAGCCTGCTGCCAAGCCTCACCTCGAGTCTCCTGCCTCCAGCCTCCTCACAAGCCTCGGCTCGAATCTCCTGCCTCCAGCCTCCTGTCAAGCCTCACCACGAGTCACCTATCTCCAGCCTCCTGCCAAGCCTCGCCACGAGTCTCCTGTCTCCATCCGCCTAAAAGCCTTGCCTCAGTTCTGCTGCTGCCAGCCTGCTGCCTAGTCTCGCTCCCTGTCTCCTGCTCCAGCTTCCTGCCTAGCCTCGCCTCGAGTCTCCTGCCTCCAGCCTCCTGTCATGCCTCGCCACGATACTCCTATCTCCTGCCTCCAGCCTAGCCTCCGCTCAGGTTTTCTGCCTCCAGCCTCCTGCCTAGCTTCGCCTCGAGTCTCCTGTCTCCAGCCTCCTGCCAAGCCCCGCTTCGACTCTCCTGGCTTCAGCTTTCTGCCAAGCCTCGCCTCGAGTCTCCTGCCTCCAGCCTCCTGCCAAGCCTCGCCTCGAGTCTGCTGCCTCCAGCCTCCTGCCAAGCCTCGCCTCGAGTCTCCTGCCTCCAGACTCCTGCCAACCCTCGCCTCGAGTCTGCTGCCTCCAGAATTCTACCAAGCCTAGCCTCGAGTCTCCTGCCTCCAGCCTCCTGCCAAGCCTTGCCTGGAGTCCCCTGTCTCCAGCTTCCAGCCGAGCTTCGCCTCAGGTTTCCTGACTCCAGCCTGTTGCCAAGCCTCGCCTCGAGTCTCCTGCCTCCAGCCTCCTGCCAAGCCTCACCTAGAGTCTCCTGACTCCAGCCAAGCCTCACCTCAATTCTGATAATGCCAGCCTCCTGCCTAGCCTCGCCTAATCTTTCCTGCTCCAACCTCCTGCCAAGCCTCGCCTCAATTCTGATGCTGCCAGCCTCCTGCCAAGCCTCGCCTCGAGTATCCTGCTCCAGACTCTTGCCAAGCCTCGCCTCGAGTCTCCTGCCTCCAGCCTCCTGCCAAGCCTCGCCTAGAGTCTCCTGACTCTAGCCAAGCCTCACCTCAATTCTGATAATGCCAGCCTCCTGCCAAGCCTCGCCTCGAGTATCATGCTCCAGACTCTTGCCAAGCCTCGCCTCGAGTCTCCTGCCTCCAGCCTCCTGCCAAACCTCGCCTCGAGTCTCCTGCTACAGACTCTTGCCAAGCCTCGCCTCGAGTCTCCTGCCTCCAGCTGCCTGCCAAGCCTCGCGTCGAGCCCCCTGTCTCCATCCACCACCCTAGCCTCGCCTCAGGTTTCCTGCCTCCAGCTTCCTGCCTATCCTCAACTCGAATTTTCTGCCTTGAGCCCCCAGCCATGCCTGGCCTCGAGTCTCCTGCCTCCAGCCTCCTACCAAACCTCGCTTCGAGTCTCCTGCCTTCAGCCTCCTGCCAACTCTCGCCTCGAGTCTCCTGCCTCCAGCCTCCTGCCAAGCCTCGCCTCGAGTCTCCTGCCTCCAGACTCCTGCCAAGCCTCGCCTCGAGTCTCCTGCCTCCAGCCTCCTGCCAAGCCTTGCCTGGAGTCTCCTGTCTCCAGCCTTCAGCCTAGCTTCGCCTCAGGTTTCTTGCCTCCAGCCTGCAGCCATGCCTCGCCTCGAGTCTCCTGCCTCCAGCCTCCTGCCAAGCCCTGCCTGGAGTCCCCTGTCTCCAGCTTCCAGCCTAGCTTCGCCTCAGGTTTCTTGCCTCCAGCCTGCTGCCAAGCCTCGCCTCGAGTCTCCTGCCTCCAGCCTCCTGCCAAGCCTTGCCTGGAGTCCCTGTCTCCAGCTTCCAGCCTAGCTTCGCCTCAGGTTTCCTGCCTCCAGCCTGCTGCCAAGCCTCGCCTCGAGTCTCCTGCCTCCAGCCTCCTACCAAGCCTCGCCTAGAGTCTCCTGACTCTAGCCAAGCCTCGCCTCAATTCTGATGCTGCCAGCCTCCTGCCTACTCTCGCCTCATGTTTCCTGCTCCAACCTCCTGCCAAACCTCGCCTCAATTCTGATGCTGCCAGCCTCCTGCCAAGCCTCGCCTCCAGTATCCTGCCTCCAGCTTCCTGCCAAGCCTCCCGTCGAGCCCCCTGTCTCCATCCACCACCCTAGCCTCGCCTCAGGTTTCCTGCCTCCAGCTTCCTGCCTATCCTCAACTCGAATTTTCTGCCTTCAGCCCCCAGCCATGTCTCGCCTCGAGTCTCCTGCCTCCAGCCTCCTACCAAACCTCGCTTCGAGTCTCCTGCCTTCAGCCTCCTGCCAACTCTCGCCTCGAGTCTCCTGCCTCCAGACTCCTGCCAAGCCTTGCCTGGAGTCTCCTGTCTCCAGCCTCCAGCCTAGCGTCGCCTCAGGTTTCTTGCCTCCAGCCTGCTACCAAGCCTCGCCTCAAGTCTCCTGCCTCCAGCCTCCTGCTCAGCCTCGCCTCGAGTCTCCTGCCTCCAGCCTCCTGCCAAGCCTTGCCTGGAGTCCCCTGTCTCCAGCTTCCAGCCTAGCTTCGCCTCAGGTTTCCTGCCTCCAGCCTGCTGCCAAGCCTCACCTCGAGTCTCCTGCCTCCAGCCTCCTGACAAGCCTCGCCTCGAGTCTCCTGCGTCCAGCCTCCTGCCAAGCCTCGCCACGAGTCTCCTGACTAGCCAAGCCTCACCTCAATTCTAATGCTGCCAGTCTCATGCCTAGCCTCGCCTCATGTTTCCTGCTCCAACCTCCTGCCAAGCCTCGCCTCAATTCTCATGCTGCCAGCCTCCTGCCAAGCCTCGCCTCGAGTATCCTGCTCCAGACTCTTGCCAAGCCTCGCCTCGAGTCTCCTGCCTCCAGCCTCCTGCCAAGCCTCGCCTCGAGTCTCCTGCGACGGACTCCTGCCAAGCCTCGCCTCGAGTCTCCTGCCTCCAGCCTCCTGCCAAGCCTCGCCACGAGTCTCCTGACTCTAGCCAAGCCTCACCTCAATTCTAATGCCGCCAGTCTCATGCCTAGCCTCGCCTCATGTTTCCTGCTCCAACCTCCTGCCAAGCCTCGCCTCAATTCTGATGCTGCCAGCCTCCTGCCAAGCCTCGCCTCGAGTATCCTGCTCCAGACTCTTGCAAAGCCTCGCCTCGAGTCTCCTGCCTCCAGCCTCCTGCCAAGCCTCGCCTCGAGTCTCCTGCGACGGACTCTTGTCAAGCCTCGCCTCGAGTCTCCTGCCTCCAGCTTCCTGCCAAGCCTCGCGTCGAGTCTCTTGCCTCCAGCCTCCTGCCAATCCTCGCCACGAGGTTGCTGTCCTCCAGCCTCCTCACAAGCCTCGGCTCGAATCTCCTGCCTCCAGCCTCCTGTCAAGCCTCGCCACGAGTCACCTATCTCCAGCCTCCTGCCAAGCCTCGCCACGAGTCTCCTGTCTCCATCCTCCAAAAAAGCCTTGCCTCAATTCTGCTGCTGCCAGCCTGCTGCCTAGTCTCGCTTCAGGTCTCCTGCTCGAGCCTCCTACCTAGCCTCGCCTCGAGTCTCCTGCCTCCAGCCTCCTGTCATGCCTCGCCACGAGACTCCTATCTCCTGCCTCCAGCCTAGCCTCGGCTCAGGTTTTCTGCCTCCAGCCTCCTGCCTAGGTTCGCCTCGAGTCTCCTGTCTCCAGCCTCCTGCCAAGCCTCGCTTCGACTCTCCTGGCTTCATCTTTCTGCCAAGCCTCGCCTCGAGTCTGCTGCCTCCAGCCTCCTGCCAAGCCTCGCCTCGAGTCTGCTGCCTCCAGACATCCGCCA
Source organism: Mobula birostris (assembly GCF_030028105.1). NCBI lineage: Eukaryota > Metazoa > Chordata > Chondrichthyes > Myliobatiformes > Myliobatidae > Mobula > Mobula birostris. The sequence goes on along the minus strand of NC_092374.1, from coordinate 199,261,064 downwards.
AGCCTAGCATCGAGTCTCCTGCCTCCAGCCTCCTGCCAAGCCTTGCCGGCAGTCCCCTGTCTCCAGCTTCCAGCCTAGCTTCGCCTCAGGTTTCCTGCCTCCAGCCTGCTGCCAAGCCTCGCCTCGAGTCTCCTGCCTCCAGCCTCCTGCCAAGCCGCGCCTAGAGTCTCCTGACTCTAGCCAAGCCTCACCTCAATTCTGCTGCTGCCAGCCTCCTACCAACCCTCGCCTCGAGTATCCTGCTCCAGACACTTCCCAAGCCTCGCCTCGAGTCTCCTGCTCCAGACTCTTGCCAAGCCTCGCCTCGAGTCTCCTGCCTCCAGCTTTCTGCCAAGCCTCGCGTCGAGCCCCCTGTCTCCATCCACCACCCTAGCCTCGCCTCAGGTTTCCTGCCTCCAGCTTCCTGCCTATCCTCAACTCGAATTTTCTGCCTTGAGCCCCCAGCCATGCCTGGCCTCGAGTCTCCTGCCTCCAGCCTCCTACCAAACCTCGCTTCGAGTCTCCTGCCTTCAGCCTCCTGCCAACTCTCGCCTCGAATCTCCTGCCTCCAGCCTCCTGCCAAGCCTTGCCTGGAGTCTCCAGTCTCCAGCCTCCAGCCTAGCTTCGCCTCAGGTTTCTTGCCTCCAGCCTGCTGCCAAGCCTCTCCTCGAGTCTCCTGCCTCCAGCCTCCTGCTAAGTCTCGCCTCGAGTCTCCTGCCTCCAGCCTCCTGCCAATCCTTGCCTGGAGTCCCCTGTCTCCAGCTTCCAGCCTAGCTTCGCCTCAGGTTTCCTGCCTCCAGCCTGCTGCCAAGCCTCGCCTCGAGTCTCCTGCCTCCAGCCTCCTGCCAAGCCTCGCCTCGAGTCTCCTGCCTCCAGCCTCCTGCCAAGCATCGCCTCATGTTTCCTGCTCCAACCTCCTGCCAGGCCTCGCCTCACTTCGGATGCTGCCAGCCTCCTGCCAAGCCTCGCGTCGAATCTCTTGCCTCCAGCCTCCTGCCAAGCCTCGCCACGAGGTTACTGTCTCCAGCCTCCTCACAAGCCTCGGCTCGAATCTCCTGCCTCCAGCCTCCTGTCAAGCCTCGCCACGAGTCACCTATCTCCAGCCTCCTGCCAAGCCTCGACACGAGTCTCCTGTCTCCATCCTCCTAAAAGCCTTGCCTCAATTCTGCTGCTGCCAGCCTGCTGCCTAGTCTCGCTTCAGGTCTCCTGCTCCAGCCTCCTGCCTAGCCTCGCCTCGAGTCTCCTGCCTCCAGCCTCCTGTCATGCCTCGCCACGAGACTCCTATCTCCTGCCTCCAGCCTAGCCTCGGCTCAGGTTTTCTGCCTCCAGCCTCCTGCCTAGCTTCGCCTCGAGTCTCCTGTCTCCAGCCTCCTGCCAAGCCTCGCTTCGACTCTCCTGGCTTCAGCCTCCTGCCAAGCCTCGCCTCGAGTCTGCTGCCTCCAGACTCCTGCCAAGCCTCGCCTCGAGTCTGCTGCCTCCAGACTTCTGCCAAGTCTTGCCGGCAGTCCCCTGTCTCCAGCTTCCAGCCCTAGCTTCGCCTCAGGTTTCCTGCCTCCAGCCTGCTGCCAAGCCTCGCCTCGAGTCTCCTGCCTCCAGCCTCCTGCCAAGCCTCGCCTAGAGTCTCCTGACTCTAGCCAAGCCTCACCTCAATTCTGCTGCTGCCAGCCTCCTGCCAACCCTCGCCTCGAGTATCCTGCTCCAGGACACTTGCCAAGCCTCGCCTCGAGTCTCCTGCCTCCAGCCTCATGCCAAGCCTCGCCTCGAGTCTCCTGCTCCAGCCTCTTGCCAAGCCTCGCCTCGAGTCTCCTGCCTCCAGCTTCCTGCCAAGCCTCGCGTCGAGCCCCCTGTCTCCATCCACCACCCTAGCCTCGCCTCAGGTTTCCTGCCTCCCAGCTTCCTGCCTATCCTCAACTCGAATTTTCTGCCTTGAGCCCCCAGCCATGCCTGGCCTCGAGTCTCCTGCCTCCAGCCTCCTGCCAAGCCTCGCCTCGAGTCTCCTGCTACAGACTCTTGCCAAGCCTCGCCTCGAGTCTCCTGCCTCCATCTTCCTGCCAAGCCTCGCGTCGAGTCTCTTGCCTCCAGCCTCCTGCAAAGCCTCGCCACGAGGTTGCTGTCTCCAGCCTCCTCACAAGCCTCGGCTCGAATCTCCTGCCTCCTGCCTCCTGTCAAGCCTCGCCACGAGTCACCTATCTCCAGCCTCCTGCCAAGCCTCGCCACGAGTCTCCTGTCTCCATCCTCCTAAAAGCCTTGCCTCAATTCTGCTGCTGCCAGCCTGCTGCCTAGTCTCGCTTCAGGTCTCCTGCTCCAGCCTCCTGCCTAGCCTCGCCTCGAGTCTCCTGCCTCCAGCCTCCTGTCATGCCTCGCCACGCGACTCCTATCTCCTGCCTCCAGCCTAGCCTCGGCTCAGGTTTTCTGCCTCCAGCCTCCTGTCTAGCTTCGCCTCGAGTCTCCTGTCTCCAGCCTCCTGCCAAGCCTCGCTTCGACTCTCCTGGCTTCAGCTTTCTGCCAAGCCTCACCTCGAGTCTCCTGCCTCCAGCCTCCTGCCAAGCCTCGCCTCGAGTCTGCTGCCTCCAGACTCCTGCCAAGCCTCGCCTCGAGTCTCCTGCCTCCAGACTCCTGCCAAGCCTCGCCTCGAGTCTGCTGCCTCCAGACTTCTGCCAAGCCTCGCCTCGAGTCTCCAGCCTCCTGCCAAGCCTTGCCTGGAGTCCCCTGTCTCCAGCTTCCAGCCTAGCTTCGCCTGAGGGTTTCCTGCCTTCAGCCTGCTGCCAAGCCTCGCCTCGAGTCTCCTGCCCCCAGCCTCCTGCCAAGCCTCGCCTCGAGTCTCCTGCCTCCAGCCTCCTGCCAAGCCTCGCCTAGAGTCTCCTGACTCTAGCCAAGCATCACCTCAATTCTGATGCTGCCAGCCTCCTGCCAAGCCTCGCCACGAGTATCCTGCTCCAGACTCTTGCCAAGCCTCGTTTCGAGTCTCCTGCCTCCAGCTTCCTGCCAAGCCTCGCGTCGAGCCCCCTGTCTCCATCCACCACCCTAGCCTCGCCTCAGGTTTCCTGCCTCCAGCTTCCTGCCTATCCTCAACTCGAATTTTCTGCCTTCAGCCCCCAGCCATGCCTCGCCTCGAGTCTCCTGCTTCCAGCCTCCTACCAAACCTCGCTTCGAGTCTCCTGCTTCCAGCCATCCTGCCAAGCCTCGCCTCGAATCCCCTGCCTCCAGCCTCCTGCCAAGCCACGCCTCGAGTCTCCTGCTCCAGACTCTTGCCAAGCCTCGCGTCGAGCCTCCTGTCTCCATCCACCACCCTAGTCTCGCCTCAGGTTTCCTGCCTCAGCTTCCTGCCTATCCTCAACTCGAATCTTCTGCCTTCAGCCCCCAGACATGCGTCGCCTCGAGTCTCCTGCCTCCAGCCTCCTACCAACCCACGCTTTGAGTCTCCTGCCTCCAGCCTCCTGCCAAGCCTCGCCTCGAGTCTCCTGCCTCCAGACTCATGCCAAGACTCGCCGCGAGTCTCCTGCCTCCAGCCTCCTGCCAAGCCTTGCCTGGAGTCTCCTGTCTCCAGCCTCCAGCCTAGCTTCGCCTCAGGTTTCTTGCCTCCAGCCTGCTGCCAAGCCTCGCCTCGAGTCTCCTGCCTCCAGCCTCCTGCTAAGCCTCGCCTCGAGTCTCCTGCCTCCAACCTCTGCCAAGCCTTGCCTGGAGTCCCTGTCTCCAGCTTCCAGCCTAGCTTCGCTCAGGTTTCCTGCCTCCAGCCTGCTGCCAAACCACGCCTCGAGGCTCCTGCCTCCAGCCTCCTGCCAAGCCTCGCCTCGAGTCTCCTGACTCTAGCCAAGCCTCACCTCAATTTTGATGCTGCCAGCCTCCTACCTCGCCTCGCCTCATGTTTCCTGCTCCAACCTCCTGCCAAGCCTCGCCTCAATTCTGATGCTGCCAGCCTCCTGCCAAGCCTCGCCTCGAGTATCCTGCTCCAGACTCTTGCCAAGCCTCGCCTCGAGTCTCCTGCCTCCAGCTTCCAGCCTAGCTTCACCTCAGGTTTCCTGCCTCCAGCCTGCTGCCAAGCCTCGCCTCGAGTCTCCTGCCTCCAGCCTCCTGCCAAGCCTCGCCTCGAGTCTCCTGCCTCCAGCCTCCTGCCAAGCCTCGCCTCGAGTCTTCAGACTCTAGCCAAGCCTCGCCTCAATTCTGATGCTGCCAGCCTCCTGCCAAGCCTCGCCTCGAGTATCCTGCTCCAGACTCCTGTCAAGCCTCGCCTCGAGTTTCCTGCCTCCAGCCTCCTGCCAAACCTCGCCTCGAGTCTCCTGCTACAGACTCTTGCCAAGCCTCGCCTCGAGTCTCCTGCCTCCAGCTTTCTGCCAAGCCTCGCGTCGAGCCCCCTGTCTCCATCCACCACCCTGGCCTCGCCTCAGGTTTCCTGCCTCCAGCTTCCTGCCTATCCTCAACTCGAATCTTCTGCCTTCAGCCCCACCCATGCGTCGCCTCGAGTCTCCTGCCTCCAGCCTCCTACCAACCCTCGCTTCGAGTCTCCTGCCTTCAGTCTCCTGCCAACTCTCGCCTCGAGTCTCCTGCCTCCAGCCTCCTGCCAAGCCTCGCCTCGAGTCTCCTGCTCCAGACTCCTGCCAAGCCTCGCCTCGAGTCTCCTGCCTCCAGCCTCCTGCCAAGCCTTGCGTGGAGTCTCCTGTCTCCAGCCTCCAGCCTAGCTTCGCCTCCGGTTTCTTGCCTCCAGCCTGCTGCCAAGCCTTGCGTGGAGTCTCCTGTCTCCAGCCTCCAGCCTAGCTTCGCCTCAGGTTTCTTGCCTCCAGCCTGCTGCCAAACCTCGCCTCGAGTCTCCTGCCTCCAGCCTCTTGCCAAGCCTCGCCTCGAGTCTGCTGTTTCCAGCCTCCTGCTAAGCCAGGCCTCGAGACTCCTGTCTCCAGCCTCGAGCCTAGCCTCGCCTCGATTCTCCTACCTCCTGCCAAGGCTCGCTTCATTTCTGACGCTGCCAGCCTCCTGCCTAGCCTCGCCTCATGTTTCCTGCCTCAACCTCCTGCCTAGCTTCGCATCGAGTCTCCTGCCTCCAGCCTCCTGCCAAGTCTCGCCTCGAGTCACCTGCCTCCATCCTCCTGCCAAGCCTCGCCTCAAGTCCCCTGACTCCATTCTCCTGCAAAGCCTCGCCTCAAGGCCCCTGACTCAATGCTCCTGCAAAGCCTTCACTCGAGTCTCCTGCCTCCAGCCTCCTGCCAAGCCTTGCCTGGAGTCTCCTGTCTCCAGCCTCCAGCCTAGCTTCGCCTCAGGTTTCTTGCCTCCAGCCTGCTGCCAAGCCTCGCCTCGAGTCTCCTGCCTCCAGCCTCCTGCTAAGCCTCGCCTCGAGTCTCCTGCCTCCAACCTCCTGCCAAGCCTTGCCTGGAGTCCCCTGTCTCCAGCTTCCAGCCTAGCTTCGCCTCAGGTTTCCTGCCTCCAGCCTGCTGCCAAACCACGCCTCGAGTCTCCTGCCTCCAGCCTCCTGCCAAGCCTCGCCTCGAGTCTCCTGACTCCAGACTCCTGCCAAGCCTCGCCTCGAGTCTCCTGACTCTAGCCAAGCCTCGCCTCAATTCTGATGCTGCCAGCCTCCTGCCAAGCCTCGCCTCGAGTATCCTGCTCCAGACTCTTGCCAAGCCTCGCCTCGAGTATCCTGCCTCCAGCCTCCTGCCAAGCCTTGCCTGTAGTCTCCTGTCTCCAGCCTCCAGCCTAGCCTCTCCTCAGGTTTCTTGTCTCCAGCCTGCTGCTAAGCCTCGCTCCGAGTCTCCTGCCTCCAGCCTCCTGCCAAGACTCGCCTCGAGTCTCCTGACTCCAGACTCCTGTCAAGCCTCGCCTCGAGTCTCCTGACTCTAGCCAAGCCTCACCTCAATTTTGATGCTGCCAGCCTCCTACCTCGCCTCGCCTCATGTTTCCTGCTCCAACCTCTTGCCAAGCCTCGCCTCAATTCTGATGCTGCCAGCCTCCTGCCAAGCCTCGCCTCGAGTATCCTGCTCCAGACTCTTGCCAAGCCTCGCCTCGAGTCTCCTTCTTCCAGCTTCCAGCCTAGCTTCGCCTAAGGTTTCCTGCCTCCAGCCTGCTGCCAAGCCTCGCCTCGAGTCTCCTGCCTCCAGCCTCCTGCCAAGCCTCGCCTCGAGTCTCCTGACTCTAGCCAAGCCTCACCTCAATTCTGATGCTGCCAGCCTCCTGCCAAGCCTCGCCTCGAGTATCCTGCTCCAGACTCTTGCCAAGCCTCGCCTCGAGTCTCCTGCCTCCAGCCTCCTGCCAAACCTCGCCTCGAGTCTCCTGCTACAGACTCTTGCCAAGCCTCGCCTCGAGTCTCCTGCCTCCAGCTTTCTGCCAAGCCTCGCGTCGAGCCCCCTGTCTCCATCCACCACCCTGGCCTCGCCTCAGGTTTCCTGCCTCCAGCTTCCTGCCTATCCTCAACTCGAATCTTCTGCCTTCAGACCCCAGCCATGCGTCGCCTCGAGTCTCCTGCCTCCGGACTCCTGCCAAGCCTCGCCTCGAGTCTCCTGCCTCCAGCCTCCTGCCAAGCCTTGCGTGGAGTCTCCTGTCTCCAGCCTCCAGCCTAGCTTCGCCTCAGGTTTCTTGCCTCCAGCCTGCTGCCAAACCTCGCCTCGAGTCTCCTGCCTCCAGCCTCCTGCCAAGCCTCGCCTCGAGTCTGCTGTTTCCAGCCTCCTGCTAAACCAGGCCTCGAGACTCCTGTCTCCAGCCTCGAGCCTAGCTTCGCCTCAGTTTTCCTGCCTCCAGCCTCCTGCCTAGCCTCGCCTCGATTCTCCTACCTCCTGCCAAGGCTCGCCTCATTTCTGACGCTGCCAGCCTCCTGCCTAGCCTCGCCTCATGTTTACTGCCTCAACCTCCTGCCTAGCTTCGCATCGAGTCTCCTGCCTCCAGCCTCCTGCCAAGTCTCGCCTCGAGTCACCTGCCTCCATCCTCCTGCCAAGCCTCGCCTCAAGTCCCCTGACTCAATGCTCCTGCAAAGCCTTCACTCGAGTCTCCTGCCTCCAGCCTCCTGCCAAGCCTTGCCTGGAGTCTCCTGTCTCCAGCCTCCAGCCTAGCTTCGCCTCAGGTTTCTTGCCTCCAGCCTGCTGCCAAGCCTCGCCTCGAGTCTCCTGCCTCCAGCCGCCTGCTAAGCCTCGCCTCGAGTCTCCTACCTCCAACCTCCTGCCAAGCCTTGCCTGGAGTCCCCTGTCTCCAGCTTCCAGCCTAGCTTCGCTTCAGGTTTTCTGCCTCCAGCCTGCTGCCAAACCACGCCTCGAGTCTCCTGCCTCCAGCCTCCTGCCAAGCCTCGCCTCGAGTCTCCTGACTCTAGCCAAGCCTCGCCTCAATTCTGATGCTGCCAACCTCCTGCCAAACCTCGCCTCGAGTATCCTGCTCCAGACTCTTGCCAAGCCTCGCCTCGAGTCTCCTGCCTCCAGCCTCCTGCCAAGCCTCGCCTCGAGTCTCCTGCCTCCAGCCTCCTGCCAAGCCTTGCCTGGAGTCTCCTGTCTCCAGCCTCCAGCCTAGCCTCTCCTCAGGTTTCTTGCCTCCAGCCTGCTGCCAAGCCTCGCCTCGACTCTCCTGCCTCCAGCCTCCTGCTAAGCCTCGCTCCGAGTCTCCTGCCTCCAGCCTCCTGCTAAGCCTCGCCTCGAGTCTCCTGACTCCAGACTCCTGCCAAGCCTCGCCTCGAGTCTCCTGACTCTGGCCAAGCCTCACCTCAATTTTGATGCTGCCAGCCTCCTACCTCGCCTCGCCTCATGTTTCCTGCTCCAACCTCCTGCCAAGCCTCGCCTCAATTCTGATGCTGCCAGCCTCCTGCCAAGCCACGCCTCGAGTATCCTGCTCCAGACTCTTGCCAAGACTCGCCTCGAGTCTCCTGCCTCCAGCTTCCAGCCTAGCTTCGCCTCAGGTTTCCTGCCTCCAGCCTGCTGCCAAGCCTCGCCTCGAGTCTCCTGCCTCCAGCCTCCTGCCAAGCCTCGCCTCGAGTCTCCTGCCTCCAGCCTCCTGCCAAGCCTCGCCTCGAGTCTCCTGACTCTAGCCAAGCCTCACCTCAATTCTGATGCTGCCAGCCTCCTGCCTAGCCTCGCCTCATGTTTCCTGCTCCAACCTCCTGCCAAGCCTCGCCTCAATTCTGATGCTGCCAGCCTCCTGCCAAGCCACGCCTCGAGTATCCTGCTCCAGACTCTTGCCAAGCCTCGCCTCGAGTCTCCTGCCTCCAGCCTCCTGCCAAACCTCGCCTCGAGTCTCCTGCTACAGACTCTTGCCAAGCCTCGCCTCGAGTCTCCTGCCTCCAGCTTTCTACCAAGCCTCGCGTCGAGCCCCCTGTCTCCATCCACCACCCTGGCCTCGCCTCAGATTTCCTGCCTCCAGCTTCCTGCCTATCCTCAACTCGAATCTTCTGCCTTCAGCCCCCACCCATGCGTCGCCTCGAGTCTCCTGCCTCCAGCCTCCTACTAACCCTCGCTTCGAGTCTCCTGCCTTCAGTCTCCTGCCAACTCTCGCCTCGAGTCTCCTGCCTCCAGCCTCCTGCCAAGCCTCGCCTCGAGTCTCCTGCCTCCAGACTCCTGCCAAGCCTCGCCTCGAGTCTCCTGCCTCCAGCCTCCTGCCAAGCCTTGCGTGGAGTCTCCTGTCTCCAGCCTCCAGCCTGGCTTCGCCTCCGGTTTCTTGCCTCCAGCCTGCTGCCAAGCCTTGCGTGGAGTCTCCTGTCTCCAGCCTCCAGCCTAGCTTCGCCTCAGGTTTCTTGCCTCCAGCCTGCTGCCAAACCTCGCCTCGAGTCTCCTGCCTCCAGCCTCCTGCCAAGCCTCGCCTCGAGTCTGCTGTTTCCAGCCTCCTACTAAGCCAGGCCTCGAGACTCCTGTCTCCAGCCTCGAGCCTAGCCTCGCCTCAGTTTTCCTGCCTCCAGCCTCCTGCCAAGCCTCGCCTCGATTCTCCTACCTCCTGCCAAGGCTCTCCTCATTTCTGACGCTGCCAGCCTCCTGCCTAGCCTCGCCTCATGTTTCCTGCCTCAACCTCCTGCCTAGCTTCGCATCGAGTCTCCTGCCTCCAGCCTCCTGCCAAGTCTCGCCTCGAGTCTCCTGCCTCCAGCCTCCTGCCAAGCCTCGCCTCGAGTCTCCTGCCTCCAGCCTCCTGCCAAGCCTTGCCTGGAGTCTCCTGTCTCCAGCCTCCAGCCTAGCCTCTCCTCAGGTTTCTTGCCTCCAGCCTGCTGCCAAGCCTCGCCTCGACTCTCCTGCCTCCAGCCTCCTGCTAAGCCTCGCTCCGAGTCTCCTGCCTCCAGCCTCCTGCCAAGCCTCGCCTCGAGTCTCCTGACTCCAGACTCCTGCCAAGCCTCGCCTGGAGTCTACTGACTCTAGCCAAGCCTCACCTCAATTTTGATGCTGCCAGCCTCCTACCTCGCCTCGCCTCATGTTTCCTGCTCCAACCTCCTGCCAAGCCTCGCCTCAATACTGATGCTGCCAGCCTCCTGCCAAGCCTTGCCTCGAGTATCCTGCTCCAGACTCTTGCCAAGCCTCGCTTCGAGTCTCCTGCCTCCAGCTTCCAGCCTAGCTTCGCCTCAGGTTTCCTGCCTCCAGCCTGCTGCCAAGCCTCGCCTCGAGTCTCCTGCCTCCAGCCTCCTGCCAAGCCTCGCCTCGAGTCTTCTGACTCTAGCCAAGCCTCACCTCAATTCTGATGCTGCCAGCCTCCTGCCTAGCCTCGCCTCATGTTTCCTGCTCCAACCTCCTGCCAAGCCTCGCCTCAATTCTGATGTTGCCAGCCTCCTGCCAATCCTCGCCTCGAGTATCCTGCTCCAGACTCTTGCCAAGCCTCGCCTCGAGTCTCCTGCCTCCAGCCTCCTGCCAAACCTTGCCTCGAGTCTCCTGCTACAGACTCTTGCCAAGCCTCGCCTCGAGTCTCCTGCTTCCAGCTTCCAGCCTAGCTTCGCCTAAGGTTTCCTGCCTCCAGCCTGCTGCCAAGCCTCGCCTCGAGTCTCCTGCCTCCAGCCTCCTGCCAAGCCTCGCCTCGAGTCTCCTGACTCTAGCCAAGCCTCACCTCAATTCTGATGCTGCCAGCCTCCTGCCAAGCCTCGCCTCGAGTATCCTGCACCAGACTCTTGCCAAGCCTCGCCTCGAGTCTCCTGCCTCCAGCTTTCTGCCAAGCCTCGCGTCGAGCCCCCTGTCTCCATCCACCACCCTGGCCTCGCCTCAGGTTTCCTGCCTCCAGCTTCCTGCCTATCCTCAACTCGAATCTTCTGCCTTCAGACCCCAGCCATGCGTCGCCTCGAGTCTCCTGCCTCCAGCCTCCTACCAACCCTCGCTTCGAGTCTCCTGCCTTCAGCATCCTGCCAACTCTCGCCTCGAGTCTCCTGCTACAGACTCTTGCCAAGCCTCGCCTCGAGTCTCCTGCCTCCAGCTTTCTACCAAGCCTCGCGTCGAGCCCCCTGTCTCCATCCACCACCCTGGCCTCGCCTCAGATTTCCTGCCTCCAGCTTCCTGCCTATCCTCAACTCGAATCTTCTGCCTTCAGCCCCCACCCATGCGTCGCCTCGAGTCTCCTGCCTCCAGCCTCCTACTAACCCTCGCTTCGAGTCTCCTGCCTCCAGCCTCCTGCCAAGCCTCGCCTCGAGTCTCCTGCCTCCAGACTCCTGCCAAGCCTCGCCTCGAGTCTCCTGCCTCCAGCCTCCTGCCAAGCCTTGCGTGGAGTCTCCTGTCTCCAGCCTCCAGCCTGGCTTCGCCTCAGGTTTCTTGCCTCCAGCCTGCTGCCAAGCATTGCGTGGAGTCTCCTGTCTCCAGCCTCCAGCCTAGCTTCGCCTCAGGTTTCTTGCCTCCAGCCTGCTGCCAAACCTCGCCTCGAGTCTCCTGCCTCCAGCCTCCTGCCAAGCCTCGCCTCGAGTCTGCTGTTTCCAGCCTCCTGCTAAGCCAGGCCTCGAGACTCCTGTCTCCAGCCTCGAGCCTAGCTTCGCCTCAGTTTTCCTGCCTCCAGCCTCCTGCCTAGCCTCGCCTCGATTCTGCTACCTCCTGCCAAGGCTCGCCTCATTTCTGACGCTGCCAGCCTCCTGCCTAGCCTCGCCTCATGTTTACTGCCTCAACCTCCTGCCTAGCTTCGCATCGAGTCTCCTGCCTCCAGCCTCCTGCCAAGTCTCGCCTCGAGTCACCTGCCTCCATCCTCCTGCCAAGCCTCGCCTCAAGTTCCCTGACTCCATTCTCCTGCAAAGCCTCGCCTCAAGGCCCCTGACTCAATGCTCCTGCAAAGCCTTCACTCGAGTCTCCTGCCTCCAGCCTGCTGCCAAGCCTAGCCTCGAGTCTCCTGCCTCCAGCCTCCTGCTAAGCCTCGCCTCGAGTCTCCTGCCTCCAACCTCCTGCCAAGCCTTGCCTGGAGTCCCCTGTCTCCAGCTTCCAGCCTAGCTTCGCCTCAGGTTTTCTGCCTCCAGCCTGCTGCCAAACCACGCCTCGAGTCTCCTGCCTCCAGCCTCCTGCCAAGCCTCGCCTCGAGTCTCCTGACTCCAGACTCCTGCCAAGCCTCGCCTCGAGTCTCCTGACTCTAGCCAAGCCTCGCCTCAATTCTGATGCTGCCAGCCTCCTGCCAAGCCTCGCCTCGAGTATCCTGCTCCAGACTCTTGCCAAGCCTCGCCTCGAGTCTCCTGCCTCCAGCCTCCTGCCAAGCCTCGCCTCGAGTCTCCTGCCTCCAGCCTCCTGCCAAGCCTTGCCTGGAGTCTCCTGTCTCCAGCCTCCAGCCTAGCCTCTCCTCAGGTTTCTTACTTCCAGCCTGCTGCCAAGCCTCGCCTCGACTCTCCTGCCTCCAGCCTCCTGCCAAGCCTCGCCTCGAGTCTCCTGACTCCAGACTCCTGCCAAGCCTCGCCTCGAGTCTCCTGACTCTGGCCAAGCCTCACCTCAATTTTGATGCTGCCAACCTCCTACCTCGCCTCGCCTCATGTTTCCTGCTACAACCTCCTGCCAAGCCTCGCCTCAATTCTGATGCTGCCAGCCTCCTGCCAAGCCTCGCCTCGAGTATCCTGCTCCAGACTCTTGCCAAGACTCGCCTCGAGTCTCCTGCCTCCAGCTTCCAGCCTAGCTTCGCCTCAGGTTTCCTGTCTCCAGCCTTCTGCCAAGCCTCGCCTCGAGTCTCCTGCCTCCAGCCTCCTGCCAAGCCTCGCCTCGAGTCTCCTGCCTCCAGCCTCCTGCCAAGCCTCGCCTCGAGTCTCCTGACTCTAGCCAAGCCTCACCTCAATTCTGATGCTGCCAGCCTCCTGCCTAGCCTCGCCTCATGTTTCCTGCTCCAACCTCCTGCCAAGCCTCGCCTCAATTCTGATGCTGCCAGCCTCCTGCCAAGCCACGCCTCGAGTATCCTGCTCCAGACTCTAGCCAAGCCTCGCCTCGAGTCTCCTGCCTCCAGCCTCCTGCCAAGCCTCGCGTCGAGCCCCCTGTCTCCATCCACCACCCTGGCCTCGCCTCAGGTTTCCTGCCTCCAGCTTCCTGCCTATCCTCAACTCAAATCTTCTGCCTTCAGCCCCCAGCCATGCGTCGCCTCGAGTCTCCTGCCTCCAGCCTCCTACCAACCCTCGCTTCGAGTCTCCTGCCTTCAGCCTCCTGCCAACTCTCGCCTCGACTCTCCTGCCTCCAGCCTCCTGCCAAGCCTCGCCTCCAGTCTCCTGCCTCCAGACTCCTGCCAAGCCTCGCCTCGAGTCTCCTGCCTCCAGCCTCCTGCCAAGCCTTGAGTGGAGTCTCCTGTCTCCAGCCTCCAGCCTAGTTTCGCCTCCGGTTTCTTGCCTCCAGCCTGCTGCCAAGCCTTGCGTGGAGTCGCCTGTCTCCAGCCTCCAGCCTAGCTTCGCCTCAGGTTTCTTGCCTCCAGCCTGCTGCCAAACCTCGCCTCGAGTCTCCTGCCTCCAGCCTCCTGCCAAGCCTCGCCTCGAGTCTGCTGTTTCCAGCCTCCTGCTAAGCCAGGCCTCGAGACCCCTGTCTCCAGCCTCGAGCCTAGCCTCGCCTCAGTTTTCCTGCCTCCAGCCTCCTGCCTAGCCTCGCCTCGATTCTCCTACCTCCTGCCAAGGCTCGCCTCATTTCTGACGCTGCCAGCCTCCTGCCTAGCCTCGCCTCATGTTTCCTGCCTCAACCTCCTGCCTAGCTTCGCATCGAGTCTCCTGCCTCCAGCCTCCTGCCAAGTCTCGCCTCGAGTCACCTGCCTCCATCCTCCTGCCAAGCCTCGCCTCAAGTCCCCTGACTCCATTCTCCTGCAAAGCCTCGCCTCAAATCCCCTGACTCAATGCTCCTGCAAAGCCTTCACTCGAGTCTCCTGCCTCCCGCCTCCTGCCAAGCCTTGCCTGGAGTCTCCTGTCTCCAGCCTCCAGCCTAGCTTCGCCTCAGGTTTTCTGCCTCCAGCCTGCTGCCAAACCACGCCTCGAGTCTCCTGCCTCCAGCCTCCTGCCAAGCCTCGCCTCGAGTCTCCTGACTCCAGACTCCTGCCAAGCCTCGCCTCGAGTCTCCTGACTCTAGCCAAGCCTCACCTCAATTCTGATGCTGCCAGCCTCCTGCCAAGCCTCGCCTCGAGTATCCTGCTCCAGACTCTTGCCAAGCCTCGCCTCGAGTCTCCTGCCTCCAGCCTCCTGCCAAGCCTCGCCTCGAGTCTCCTGCCTCCAGCCTCCTGCCAAGCCTTGCCTGGAGTCTCCTGTCTCCAGCCTCCAGCCTAGCCTCTCCTCAGGTTTCTTGCCTCCAGCCTGCTGCCAAGCCTCGCCTCGACTCTCCTGCCTCCAGCCTCCTGCTAAGCCTCGCTCCGAGTCTCCTGCCTCCAGCCTCCTGCCAAGCCTCGCCTCGAGTCTCCTGCCTCCAGCCTCCTGCTAAGCCTCGCTCCGAGTCTCCTGCCTCCAGCTTCCAGCCTAGCTTCGCATCAGGTTTCCTGCCTCCAGCCTGCTGCCAAGCCTCGCCTCGAGTCTCCTGCCTCCAGCCTCCTGCCAAGCCTCGCCTCGAGTCTCCTGACTCTAGCCAAGCCTCACCTCAATTCTGATGCTGCCAGCCTCCTGCCTAGCCTCGCCTCATGTTTCCTGCTCCAACCTCCTGCCAAGCCTCGCCTCAATTCTGATGCTGCCAGCCTCCTGCCAAGCCTCGCCTCGAGTATCCTGCTCCAGACTCTTGCCAAGCCTCGCCTCGAGTCTCCTGCCTCCAGCCTCCTGCCAAACCTCGCCTCGAGTCTCCTGCTACAGACTCTTGCCAAGCCTCGCCTCGAGTCTCCTGCCTCCAGCTTTCCGCCAAGCCTCGCGTCGAGCCCCCTGTCTCCATCCACCACCCTGGCCTCGCCTCAGGTTTCCTGCCTCCAGCTTCCTGCCTATCCTCAACTCGAATCCTCTGCCTTCAGCCCCCAGCCATGCGTCGCCTCGAGTCTCCTGCCTCCAGCCTCCTACCAACCCTCGCTTCGAGTCTCCTGCCTTCAGCCTCCTGCCAACTCTCGCCTCGAGTCTCCTGCCTCCAGCCTCCTGCCAAGCCTCGCCTCGAGTCTCCTGCCTCCAGACTCCTGCCAAGCCTCGCCTCGAGTCTCCTGCCTCCAGCCTCCTGCCAAGCCTTGCGTGGAGTCTCCTGTCTCCAGCCTCCAGCCTAGCTTCGCCTCCGGTTTCTTGCCTCCAGCCTGCTGCCAAGCCTTGCGTGGAGTCTCCTGTCTCCAGCCTCCAGCCTAGCTTCGCCTCAGGTTTCTTGCCTCCAGCCTGCTGCCAAACCTCGCCTCGAGTCTCCTGCCTCCAGGCTCCTGCCAAGCCTCGCCTCGAGTCTGCTGTTTCCAGCCTCCTGCTAAGCCAGGCCTCGAGACTCCTGTCTCCAGCCTCGAGCCTAGCCTCGCCTCAGTTTTCCTGCCTCCAGCCTCCTGCCTAGCCTCGCCTCGATTCTCCTACCTCCTGCCAAGGCTCGCCTCATTTCTGACGCTGCCAGCCTCCTGCCTAGCCTCGCCTCATGTTTCCTGCCTCAACCTCCTGCCTAGCCTCGCCTCGATTCTCCTACCTCCTGCCAAGGCTCGCCTCATTTCTGACGCTGCCAGCCTCCTGCCTAGCCTCGCCTCATGTTTCCTGCCTCAACCTCCTGCCTAGCTTCGCATCGAGTCTCCTGCCTCCAGCCTCCTGCCAACTCTCGCCTCGAGTCACCTGCCTCCATCCTCCTGCCAAGCCTCGCCTCAAGTCCCCTTACTCCATTCTCCTGCAAAGCCTCGCCTCAAGTCCCCTGACTCAATGCTCCTGCAAAGCCTTCACTCGAGTCTCCTGCCTCCATCCTCCTGCCATACCTCGCCACGAGACTCCTATCTCCAGCCTCCAGCCTAGCCTCGGCTCAGGTTTTCTGCTTTCAGCCTCTTGCCTAGCTTCGCCTCCAGTCTCCTGTCTCCAGCCTGCTACCAAGCCTCGCTTCGACTCTCCTGGCTTCAGCTTTCTGCCAAGCCTTGCGTGGAGTCTCCTGTCTCCAGCCTCCAGCCTAGCTTCGCCTCAGGTTTCTTGCCTCCAGCCTGCTGCCAAGCCTTGCGTGGAGTCTCCTGTCTCCAGCCTCCAGCCTAGCTTCGCCTCAGGTTTCTTGCCTCCAGCCTCCTGCCAAGCCTCGCCACGAGACTCCTATCTCCCGCCTCCAGCCTAGCCTCGGTTCAGGTTTTCTGCTTTCAGCCTCCTGCCTAGCTTCGCCTCCAGTCTCCTGCCTCCAGCCTCCTGCCAAGCCTCGCCTCGAGATTTCTGCCTCCAGCCTCCTGCCAAGCCTCGCGTCGGGACTCCTGTCTCCAGCCTCAAGCAAAGCATCGCCTCAGGTTTCTTGCCTCCAGCCTCCTGCCTAGCCTCGCCTCGAATCTCCTGCCTCCAGCCTCCTGCCAAGCGTCGAGTCGAGCCTCCTGTCTCCATCTACCAGCCTAGCCTCTCATCAGGTTTCCCTCCTCCAGCCTCCTGCCTAGCCTCGCCTCCAATCTCCTGGCTTCAGCTTTCTGCCAAGCCTCGCCTCGAGTCTCCTGCCTCCAGCCTCCTGCCAAGCCTCGCTTCGGGTCTCCTGACTCTAGCCAAGCCTCGCCTCAATTCTGATGCTGCCAGCCTCCTGCCTAGCCTCGCCTCATGTTTCCTGCTCCAACCTCCTGCCAAGCCTCGCCTCAATTCTGATGCTGCCAGCCTCCTGCCTAGCCTCGCCTCATGTTTCCTGCCTCAACCTCCTGCCTAGCCTCGCCTCGAGTCTCCTGCCTCCAGCCTCCTGCCAAGCCTCGCCTCGAGTCTCCTCCCTCCATCCTCCTGCCAAGCCTCGCCTCAGGTTTCCTGCCTGCAGCCTCCTGCCTAGCTTCGCCACGAGTCTCCTGCTTCCAGCCTCCTGCCTAGCCTCGCCTCGATTCTCCTACCTGCAGCCTCCTGCCAAGCCTCGCCTGAATTCGGCTGCTGCCAGCCTCCTGCCATGACACGACTCGATTCTCCTGTTTCCAGCTTGCAGCCAACCCTCGCCTCGAGACTCCTGCCTCCTGCCTCCTGCCAAGCCTCGCCTCGAGTAGTCTGCTATCAGCATGCTAAGCCAAGCCAAGTCTATGACTTCTAGCCTCAAGCCTGAAGTCTCCTGCCTCGTCCTGCCTGCAGATTCCTGCCTCGTTTTCCCTGCCTTCCGAGCCTCGTCTTTGCCTAGTTCTGGCGTCTGGGCCAGAGGCAAACCCCAAGTACTGGGTCCTTGTCTAGTCTGTGGCTCCGTGTCCAAGCTTGGGCTCCTAGCTCTCTTGTCCAGTCCTGTTCTGGGTCCTAGTTTTCGTGTCCATGTCCTTGCCATCGCCCTGTATCCTAGTCCTGTCTGTTGTACTTCAGTGTCTGTGTCTTGAACTTGGGTCCGTTCCCAGCCACCTCATTATGACAGAACAATCCAGCCAACCATGGACCCAGCGACACAGACACTGTCGTTTTCCTCTTGCAACCCGGAGTTCCTTTCTGTTATATACTCTCCCACCCACCCGGGTCGTCCATAGTCTGGCTACTATGTTATACTCTGTTACCAAGGTAAGCCAGGCCGTCTTGCTGTTACTTGCGCTTAGTCCTGTCCTTTCTTGTCCCTTGCCTCTGTCGGGTGGTGAAACGCGCCCTTCCCTGGAAGTGCCTGACTCCAGCCTCCAGCCTCGCCTCTCCTCAGGTCTTCTGCCTCCAGATTCCTGCCTAGCCTCGTCTCAGGCTTCTTGCCTCCGAACTCCAGCCTAGTCTCGCCTCGAGTCTCCTGCCTCCAGCCTCCATCCTCCTGCCGAGCCTCGCCTCGAGTCTCCTGCCTCGAGCCTCCTGCCAAGCTTACCCTCGAGTCTCCTGTCTCCAGCCTCCAGCCTAGCCTCGCCTCGAGTCTTCTGCCTTCAGCCTCTTGCTAGGCCGAGCCAAGTCCCTAACCTCTAGCCCCAAGCCTGAAGACTCCTGCCTCGTTCTGCCTGCCTTCCAAGCCTCGTCCTTGCCTAGTTCTGGGGTCCGGGCCGGGGGTTAGACCCAAGTACTGGGTCCTTGTCCAGTCCCTGGCTCGGAGTCCAAGCTTGGGCTCCTAGCTCTCTTGTCCAGTCCTGTTCCGGGTCCTAGTTGCCGTGTGCATGTCGTTGCCATCGCCCTGTATCCTAGTCCTGTCCGTTGTACTTCAGTGTCAGTGTCTTCCACTTGGGTCCGTTCCCAGCCACCGCCTTATGACAGAACAATCCAGCCAACCATGGACCCAGCGAGACGGACACTGTCGTTTTCCTCTTGCCACCCGGATTTCCTATCTGTTACATACTCCCCACACGCCCGGGTCGTCCATAGTCTGGATACTCGGTTTGGTCGCCAGGAGGCTCCCGTGGGGTGGGGGGGTGGCGT
Source organism: Mobula birostris (assembly GCF_030028105.1). Taxonomy (NCBI): domain Eukaryota; kingdom Metazoa; phylum Chordata; class Chondrichthyes; order Myliobatiformes; family Myliobatidae; genus Mobula; species Mobula birostris. The sequence continues at coordinate 199,243,378 of NC_092374.1, read as the reverse complement.
TGGTGGTGGGTGTATTGTCATGTTCCGGTCAGTGAAGTCTATATTCCGGTTCACATTCCGGTCCATCGACCCTTACTCCAGGTTTTGATATCTACCCTGTTCCTGTTCTGTTGAGCTAATTGAGGCGGCTGATGATCATGGGGGCTGGCTGCATAAATACCTTCAGAGACCCAGGCGTGTCTGCTGGGTTGTTCTTGTCCTTCCTCCGTGTATCCCTTCCTCTACCTTCCTGTCCCTTGCCTCCGTCGGGTGAGCCAGGCAGTCTCGCCGTTGCCTGCGCTTAGTTCTGTCCCTTCCTGTCCCTTGCCTCTGTCGGGTGGTGATCCGCACCCTGCACAGGAGTAACATGCCATGCTAAGGTGAACCGCGCCCTGCCAGGAGGAGCCTGCCTCCAGCCTCCAGCCTCGCCTCGCCTCAGTTCACCTGCCTCCAGCCTCCTGCCTAGCCTAGTCTCAGGCTTCCTGCCTCCAAACTCCAGCCAAGTCTCGCCTCGAGTCTCTTGCCTCCAGATTCGCCTCGAGTCTCCTGCCAAGCCTCGCCTCAAGTCTCCTGCCAAGCCTAGCCTCGAGTCTCCTGTCTCCATCCACCAGCCTAGCCTCGCCTCAGGTTTCCTGCCTCCAGCTTCCTGCCTATCGTCAACTCGAATGTTCTGCCTTCAGCCCCCTGCCATGCCTCGCCTCGAGTCTCCTGCCTCCAGCCTCCTACCAACCCTCGCTTCGAGTCTCCTGCCTCCAGCCTCCTACCAACCCTCGCTTGGATTCTCCTGCCTTCAGCCTCCTGCCAACTCTCGCCTCGAGTCTCCTGCCTCCAGCCTCCTGCCAAGCCTCGCCTCGAGTCTCCTGCCTCCAGCCTCCTGCCAAGCCTTGCCTGGAGTCTCCTGTCTCCAGCCTCCAGCCTAGCTTCGCCTCAGGTTTCTTGCCTCCAGCCTGCTGCCAAGCCTCGCCTCGAGTCTCCTGCCACCAGCCTCCTGCCAAGCCAGGCCTCGAGACTCCTGTCTCCAACCTTGAGCCTAGCCTCGCCTCAGTTTTCCTGCCTCCAGCCTCCTGCCTAGCCTCGCCTCAATTCTGATGCTGCCAGCCTCCTGCCTAGCCTCGCGTCATGTTTCCTGCTCCAACCTCCTGCCAAGCCTCGCCTCAATTCTGACGCTGCCAGCCTCAGCCTAGTCTCGTCTCATGTTTCCTGCTCCAACCTCCTGCCAAGCCTCGCCTCAATTCTGATGCTGCCAGCCTCCGGCCTAGCCTTGCCTCATGTTTCCTGCTCCAACCTCCTGCAAAGCCTCGGCTCGAGTCTCCTGCCACCAGCCTCCTGCCAATACTCGCCTCGAGTCTACTGACTCCATGCTCCTGCAAAGCCTCGGCTCCAGTCTCCTGCCTCCAGCCTCCTGCCACGCCTCGCCTCGAGTCTCCTGCCTCCAGACTCCTGCCAAGCCTCGCCTCGAGTCTCCTGCCACCTGCCTCCTGCCAAGCCTTGCGTGGAGTCTCCTGTCTCCAGCCTCCAGCCCAGCTTCGCCTCCGGTTTCTTGCCTCCAGCCTGCTGCCAAGCCTTGCGTGGAGTCTCCTGTCTCCAGCCTCCAGCCTAGCTTCGCCTCAGGTTTCTTGCCTCCAGCCTGCTGCCAAACCTCGCCTCGAGTCTCCTGCCTCCAGCCTCCTGCCAAGCCTCGCCTCGAGTCTGCTGTTTCCAGCCTCCTGCTAAGCCAGGCCTCGAGACTCCTGTCTCCAGCCTCGAGCCTAGCCTCGCCTCAGTTTTCCTGCCTCCAGCCTCCTGCCTAGCCTCGCCTCGATTCTCCTACCTCCTGCCAAGGCTCGCCTCATTTCTGACGCTGCCAGCCTCCTGCCTAGCCTCGCCTCATGTTTCCTGCCTCAACCTCCTGCCTAGCTTCGCATCGAGTCTCCTGCCTCCAGCCTCCTGCCAAGTCTCGCCTCGAGTCTCCTGCCTCCAGCCTCCTGCCAAGCCTCGCCTCGAGTCTCCTGCCTCCAGCCTCCTGCCAAGCCTTGCCTGGAGTCTCCTGTCTCCAGCCTCCAGCCTAGCCTCTCCTCAGGTTTCTTGCCTCCAGCCTGCTGCCAAGCCTCGCCTCGACTCTCCTGCCTCCAGCCTCCTGCTAAGCCTCGCTCCGAGTCTCCTGCCTCCAGCCTGCTGCCAAGCCTCGCCTCGAGTCTACTGCCACCAGCCTCCTGCCAAGCCAGGCCTCGAGACTCCTGTCTCCAACCTTGAGCCTAGCCTCGCCTCAGTTTTCCAGCCTCCAGCCTCCTGCCTAGCCTCGCCTCAATTCTGATGCTGCCAGCCTCCTGCCTAGCCTCGCCTCGAGTATCCTGCTCCAGACTCTTGCCAAGCCTCGCCTCGAGTCTCCTGCCTCCAGCCTCCTGCCAAACCTTGCCTCGAGTCTCCTGCTACAGACTCTTGCCAAGCCTCGCCTCGAGTCTCCTGCCTCCAGCTTTCTGCCAAGCCTCGCGTCGAGCCCCCTGTCTCCATCCACCACCCTGGCCTCGCCTCAGGTTTCCTGCCTCCAGCTTCCTGCCTATCCTCAACTCGAATCTTCTGCCTTCAGCCCCCAGCCATGCGTCGCCTCGAGTCTCCTGCCTCCAGCCTCCTACCAACCCTCGCTTCGAGTCTCCTGCCTTCAGCCTCCTGCCAACTCTCGCCTCGACTCTCCTGCCTCCAGCCTCCTGCCAAGCCTCGCCTCGAGTCTCCTGCCTCCAGACTCCTGCCAAGCCTCGCCTCGAGTCTCCTGCCTCCAGCCTCCTGCCAAGCCTTGAGTGGAGTCTCCTGTCTCCAGCCTCCAGCCTAGCTTCGCCTCCGGTTTCTTGCCTCCAGCCTGCTGCCAAGCCTTGCGTGGAGTCTCCTGTCTCCAGCCTCCAGCCTAGCTTCGCCTCAGGTTTCTTGCCTCCAGCCTGCTGCCAAACCTCGCCTCGAGTCTCCTGCCTCCAGCCTCCTGCCAAGCCTCGCCTCGAGTCTGCTGTTTCCAGCCTCCTGCTAAGCCAGGCCTCGAGACCCCTGTCTCCAGCCTCGAGCCTAGCCTCGCCTCAGTTTTCCTGCCTCCAGCCTCCTGCCTAGCCTCGCCTCGATTTTCCTACCTCCTGCCAAGGCTCGCCTCATTTCTGACGCTGCCAGCCTCCTGCCTAGCCTCGCCTCATGTTTCCTGCCTCAACCTCCTGCCTAGCTTCGCATCGAGTCTCCTGCCTCCAGCCTCCTGCCAAGTCTCGCCTCGAGTCACCTGCCTCCATCCTCCTGCCAAGCCTCGCCTCAAGTCCCCTGACTCCATTCTCCTGCAAAGCCTCGCCTCAAGTCCCCTGACTCAATGCTCCTGCAAAGCCTTCACTCGAGTCTCCTGCCTCCAGCCTCCTGCCAAGCCTTGCCTGGAGTCTCCTGTCTCCAGCCTCCAGCCTAGCTTCGCCTCAGGTTTTCTGCCTCCAGCCTGCTGCCAAACCACGCCTCGAGTCTCCTGCCTCCAGCCTCCTGCCAAGCCTCGCCTCGAGTCTCCTGCCTCCAGCCTCCTGCCAAGCCTCGCGTCGAGTCTCCTGACTCTAGCCAAGCCTCACCTCAATTCTGATGCTGCCAGCCTCCTGCCAAGCCTCGCCTCGAGTATCCTGCTCCAGACTCTTGCCAAGCCTCGCCTCGAGTCTCCTGCCTCCAGCCTCCTGCCAAGCCTCGCCTCGAGTCTCCTGCCTCCAGCCTCCTGCCAAGCCTTGCCTGGAGTCTCCTGTCTCCAGCCTCCAGCCTAGCCTCCCCTCAGGTTTTTTGCCTCCAGCCTGCTGCCAAGCCTCGTTCGACTCTCCTGCCTCCAGCCTCCTGCTAAGCCTCGCTCCGAGTCTCCTGCCTCCAGCTTCCAGCCTAGCTTCGCATCAGGTTTCCTGCCTCCAGCCTGCTGCCAAGCCTCGCCTCGAGTCTCCTGCCTCCAGCCTCCTGCCAAGCCTCGCCTCGAGTCTCCTGACTCTAGCCAAGCCTCACCTCAATTCTGATGCTGCCAGCCTCCTGCCTAGCCTCGCCTCATGTTTCCTGCTCCAACCTCCTGCCAAGCCTCGCCTCAATTCTGATGCTGCCAGCCTCCTGCCAAGCCTCGCCTCGAGTATCCTGCTCCAGACTCTTGCCAAGCCTCGCCTCGAGTCTCCTGCCTCCAGCCTCCTGCCAAACCTCGCCTCGAGTCTCCTGCTACAGACTCTTGCCAAGCCTCGCCTCGAGTCTCCTGCCTCCAGCTTTCTGCCAAGCCTCGCGTCGAGCCCCCTGTCTCCATCCACCACCCTGGCCTCGCCTCAGGTTTCCTGCCTCCAGCTTCCTGCCTATCCTCAACTCGAATCCTCTGCCTTCAGCCCCCAGCCATGCGTCGCCTCGAGTCTCCTGCCTCCAGCCTCCTACCAACCCTCGCTTCGAGTCTCCTGCCTTCAGCCTCCTGCCAACTCTCGCCTCGAGTCTCCTGCCTCCAGCCTCCTGCCAAGCCTCGCCTCGAGTCTCCTGCCTCCAGACTCCTGCCAAGCCTCGCCTCGAGTCTCCTGCCTCCAGCCTCCTGCCAAGCCTTGCGTGGAGTCTCCTGTCTCCAGCCTCCAGCCTAGCTTCGCCTCCGGTTTCTCGCCTCCAGCCTGCTGCCAAGCCTTGCGTGGAGTCTCCTGTCTCCAGCCTCCAGCCTAGCTTCGCCTCAGGTTTCTTGCCTCCAGCCTGCTGCCAAACCTCGCCTCGAGTCTCCTGCCTCCAGCCTCCTGCCAAGCCTCGCCTCGAGTCTGCTGTTTCCAGCCTCCTGCTAAGCCAGGCCTCGAGACTCCTGTCTCCAGCCTCGAGCCTAGCCTCGCCTCAGTTTTCCTGCCTCCAGCCTCCTGCCTAGCCTCGCCTCGATTCTCCTACCTCCTGCCAAGGCTCGCCTCATTTCTGACGCTGCCAGCCTCCTGCCTAGCCTCGCCTCATGTTTCCTGCCTCAACCTCCTGCCTAGCTTCGCATCGAGTCTCCTGCCTCCAGCCTCCTGCCAAGTCTCGCCTCGAGTCACCTGCCTCCATCCTCCTGCCAAGCCTCGCCTCAAGTCCCCTGACTCCATTCTCCTGCAAAGCCTCGCCTCAAGTCCCCTGACTCAATGCTCCTGCAAAGCCTTCACTCGAGTCTCCTGCCTCCAGCCTCCTGCCATACCTCGCCACGAGACTCCTATCTCCCGCCTCCAGCCTAGCCTCGGCTCAGGTTTTCTGCTTTCAGCCTCCTGCCTAGCTTCGCCTCCAGTCTCCTGTCTCCAGACTGCTACCAAGCCTCGCTTCGACTCTCCTGGCTTCAGCTTTCTGCCAAGCCTTGCGTGGAGTCTCCTGTCTCCAGCCTCCAGCCTAGCTTCGCCTCAGGTTTCTTGCCTCCAGCCTGCTGCCAAGCCTCGCCTCGAGTCTCCTGACTCCAGACTCCTGCCAAGCCTCGCCTCGAGTCTCCTGACTCTAGCCAAGCCTCACCTCAATTTTGATGCTGCCAGCCTCCTACCTCGCCTCGCCTCATGTTTCCTGCTCCAACCTCCTGCCAAGCCTCGCCTCAATTCTGATGCTGCCAGCCTCCTGCCAAGCCTCGCCTCGAGTATCCTGCTCCAGACTCTTGCCAAGCCTCGCCTCGAGTCTCCTGCCTCCAGCCTCCTGCCAAGCCTCGCCTGGAGTCTCCTGCCTCCAGTCTCTTGCCAAGCCTCGCCTCGAGTCTCCTGCCTCCATCCACCACCCTGGCCTCGCCTCAGGTTTCCTGCCTCCAGCTTCCTGCCTATCCTCAACTCGAATCTTCTGCCTTCAGCCCCCAGCCATGCGTCGCCTCGAGTCTCCTGCCTCCAGCCTCCTACCATCCCTCGCTTCGAGTCTCCTGCCTTCAGCCTCCTGCCAACTCTCGCCTCGAGTCTCCTGCCTCCAGCCTCCTGCCAAGCCTCGCCTCGAGTCTCCTGCCTCCAGACTCCTGCCAAGCCTCGCCTCGAGTCTCCTGCCTCCAGCCTCCTGCCAAGCCTTGCGTGGAGTCTCCTGTCTCCAGCCTCCAGCCTAGCTTCGCCTCCGGTTTCTTGCCTCCAGCCTGCTGCCAAGCCTTGCGTGGAGTCTCCTGTCTCCAGCCTCCAGCCTAGCTTCGCCTCAGGTTTCTTGCCTCCAGCCTGCTGCCAAACCTCGCCTCGAGTCTCCTGCCTCCAGCCTCCTGCCAAGCCTCGCCTCGAGTCTGCTGTTTCCAGCCTCCTGCTAAGCCAGGCCTCGAGACTCCTGTCTCCAGCCTCGAGCCTAGCCTCGCCTCAGTTTTCCTGCCTCCAGCCTCCTGCCTAGCCTCGCCTCGATTCTCCTACCTCCTGCCAAGGCTCGCCTCATTTCTGACGCTGCCAGCCTCCTGCCTAGCCTCGCCTCATGTTTCCTGCCTCAACCTCCTGCCTAGCCTCGCCTCGATTCTCCTACCTCCTGCCAAGGCTCGCCTCATTTCTGACGCTGCCAGCCTCCTGCCTAGCCTCGCCTCATGTTTCCTGCCTCAACCTCCTGCCTAGCTTCGCATCGAGTCTCCTGCCTCCAGCCTCCTGCCAACTCTCGCCTCGAGTCAGCTGCCTCCATCCTCCTGCCAAGCCTCGCCTCAAGTCCCCTGACTCCATTCTCCTGCAAAGCCTCGCCTCAAGTCCCCTGCCTCCAGCCTCCTGCAAAGCCTTCACTCGAGTCTCCTGCCTCCAGCCTCCTGCCATACCTCGCCACGAGACTCCTATCTCCAGCCTCCAGCCTAGCCTCGGCTCAGGTTTTCTGCTTTCAGCCTCTTGCCTAGCTTCGCCTCCAGTCTCCTGTCTCCAGCCTGCTACCAAGCCTCGCTTCGACTCTCCTGGCTTCAGCTTTCTGCCAAGCCTTGCGTGGAGTCTCCTGTCTCCAGCCTCCAGCCTAGCTTCGCCTCAGGTTTCTTGCCTCCAGCCTGCTGCCAAGCCTTGCGTGGAGTCTCCTGTCTCCAGCCTCCAGCCTAGCTTCGCCTCAGGTTTCTTGCCTCCAGCCTCCTGCCAAGCCTCGCCACGAGACTCCTATCTCCCGCCTCCAGCCTAGCCTCGGCTCAGGTTTTCTGCTTTCAGCCTCCTGCCTAGCTTCGCCTCCAGTCTCCTGCCTCCAGCCTCCTGCCAAGCCTCGCCTCGAGATTTCTGCCTCCAGCCTCCTGCCAAGCCTCGCGTCGGGACTCCTGTCTCCAGCCTCAAGCAAAGCATCGCCTCAGGTTTCTTGCCGCCAGCCTCCTGCCTAGCCTCGCCTCGAATCTCCTGCCTCCAGCCTCCTGCCAAGCGTCGAGTCGAGCCTCCTGTCTCCATCTACCAGCCTAGCCTCTCATCAGGTTTCCTGCCTCCAGCCTCCTGCCTAGCCTCGCCTCCAATCTCCTGGCTTCAGCTTTCTGCCAAGCCTCGCCTCGAGTCTCCTGCCTCCAGCCTCCTGCCAAGCCTCGCCTCGGGTCTCCTGACTCTAGCCAAGCCTCGCCTCAATTCTGATGCTGCCAGCCTCCTGCCTAGCCTCGCCTCATGTTTCCTGCTCCAACCTCCTGCCAAGCCTCGCCTCAATTCTGATGCTGCCAGCCTCCTGCCTAGCCTCGCCTCATGTTTCCTGCCTCAACCTCCTGCCTAGCCTCGCCTCGAGTCTCCTGCCTCCAGCCTCCTGCCAAGCCTCGCCTCGAGTCTCCTCCCTCCATCCTCCTGCCAAGCCTCGCCTCAAGTCCCCTGACTCCATGCTCCTGCAAAGCCTCGGCTCGAGTCTCCTGCCACCAGCCTCCTGCCAAGCCTCGCCTCGAGTCTCCTGCCTCCAGCCTCCTGCCAAGTCTCGCCTCAGGTTTCCTGCTCCAACCTCCTGCCTAACCTCGCCTCGAGTCTCCTGCCTCCAGCGTCCTGCCAACCATCGCGTCGAGTCTCCTGCCTCCAGCCTCCTGCCAAGCCTCGCCACGAGTCTCCTGTCTCCAGCCTCCTGCCAAGCCTCGCCTCGAGTCTCCTGCATCCATTTTCCTGCCAAGCCTCACCTCGAGTCTCCTGCCTCCAGCCTCCTGCCAAGCCTCGCCTCGAGTCTCCTGTCTCCAGCCTCCAGCCAAGCCTCGCCTCAGGTTTCCTGCCTGCAGCCTCCTGCCTAGCTTCGCCACGAGTCTCCTGCTTCCAGCCTCCTGCCTAGCCTCGCCTCGATTCTCCTACCTGCAGCCTCCTGCCAAGCCTCGCCTGAATTCGGCTGCTGCCAGCCTCCTGCCATGACACGACTCGATTCTCCTGTTTCCAGCTTGCAGCCAACCCTCGCCTCGAGACTCCTGCCTCCTGCCTCCTGCCAAGCCTCGCCTCGAGTAGGCTGCTATCAGCATGCTAAGCCAAGCCAAGTCTATGACTTCTAGCCTCAAGCCTGAAGTCTCCTGCCTCGTCCTGCCTGCAGATTCTTGCCTCGTTTTCCCTGCCTTCCGAGCCTCGTCTTTGCCTAGTTCTGGCGTCTGGGCCAGAGGCAAACCCCAAGTACTGGGTCCTTGTCTAGTCTGTGGCTCGGTGTCCAAGCTTGGGCTCCTAGCTCTCTTGTCCAGTCCTGTTCTGGGTCCTAGTTTTCGTGTCCATGTCCTTGCCATCGCCCTGTATCCTAGTCCTGTCTGTTGTACTTCAGTGTCTGTGTCTTGAACTTGGGTCCGTTCCCAGCCACCTCATTATGACAGAACAATCCAGCCAACCATGGACCCAGCGACACAGACACTGTCGTTTTCCTCTTGCAACCCGGAGTTCCTTTCTGTTATATACTCTCCCACCCACCCGGGTCGTCCATAGTCTGGCTACTATGTTATACTCTGTTACCAAGGTAAGCCAGGCCGTCTTGCTGTTACTTGCGCTTAGTCCTGTCCTTTCTTGTCCCTTGCCTCTGTCGGGTGGTGAAACGCGCCCTTCCCTGGAAGTGCCTGACTCCAGCCTCCAGCCTCGCCTCTCCTCAGGTCTCCTGCCTCCAGATTCCTGCCTAGCCTCGTCTCAGGCTTCTTGCCTCCGAACTCCAGCCTAGTCTCGCCTCGAGTCTCCTGCCTCCAGCCTCCATCCTCCTGCCGAGCCTCGCCTCGAGTCTCCTGCCTCGAGCCTCCTGCCAAGCTTACCCTGGAGTCTCCTGTCTCCAGCCTCCAGCCTAGCCTCGCCTCGAGTCTCCTCCCTTTAACCTCCTGTCAAGCCTCGCCTCGAGACACTTGCCTCCTGACAAGCCTCGCCTTGAGTCTCCTGACTCCAGCCTCCTGCCATGTCTCGCCTCGAGTCTTCTGCCTTCAGCCTCTTGCTAGGCCGAGCCAAGTCCCTAACCTCTAGCCCCAAGCCTGAAGACTCCTGCCTCGTTCTGCCTGCCTTCCAAGCCTCGTCCTTGCCTAGTTCTGGGGTCCGGGCCAGGGGTTAGACCCAAGTACTGGGTCCTTGTCCCTGGCCTAAGCCAGGCCGTCTCGCCGTTGCCTGCGCTTAGTTCTGTCCCTTCCTGTCCCTTGCCTCTGTCGGGTGGTGATCCGCACCCTGCACAGGAGTAACATGCCATGCTAAGGTGAACCGCGCCCTGCCAGGAGGAGCCTGCCTCCAGCCTCCAGCCTCGCCTCGCCTCAGTTCACCTGCCTCCAGCCTCCTGCCTAGCCTAGTCTCAGGCTTCCTGCCTCCAAACTCCAGCCAAGTCTCGCCTCGAGTCTCTTGCCTCCAGATTCGCCTCGGGTCTCCTGCCAAGCCTCGCCTCGAGTCTCCTGCCAAGCCTAGCCTCGAGTCTCCTGTCTCCATCCACCAGCCTAGCCTCGCCTCAGGTTTCCTGCCTCCAGCTTCCTGCCTATCGTCAACTCGAATGTTCTGCCTTCAGCCCCCTGCCATGCCTCGCCTCGAGTCTCCTGCCTCCAGCCTCCTACCAACCCTCGCTTGGATTCTCCTGCCTTCAGCCTCCTGCCAACTCTCGCCTCGAGTCTCCTGCCTCCAGCCTCCTGCCAAGCCTCGCCTCGAGTCTCCGGCCTCCAGCCTCCTGCCAAGCCTTGCCTGGAGTCTCCTGTCTCCAGCCTCCAGCCTAGCTTCGCCTCAGGTTTCTTGCCTCCAGCCTGCTGCCAAGCCTCGCCTCGAGTCTCCTGCCACCAGCCTCCTGCCAAGCCAGGCCTCGAGACTCCTGTCTCCAACCTTGAGCCTAGCCTCGCCTCAGTTTTCCTGCCTCCAGCCTCCTGCCTAGCCTCGCCTCAATTCTGATGCTGCCAGCCTCCTGCCTAGCCTCGCGTCATGTTTCCTGCTCCAACCTCCTGCCAAGCCTCGCCTCAATTCTGACGCTGCCAGCCTCAGCCTAGTCTCGTCTCATGTTTCCTGCTCCAACCTCCTGCCAAGCCTCGCCTCAATTCTGATGCTGCCAGCCTCCGGCCTAGCCTTGCCTCATGTTTCCTGCTCCAACCTCCTGCCTAGCCTCGCCTCGAGTCTCCTGCATCCATTCTCCTGCCAAGCCTATCCTCGAGTCCCCTGACTCCATGCTCCTGCAAAGCCTCGGCTCGAGTCTCCTGCCACCAGCCTCCTGCCAATACTCGCCTCGAGTCTTCTGGCTCCATGCTCCTGCAAAGACTCGGCTCGAGTCTCCTGACAACATGCTCCTGCAAAGCCTCGGCTCCAGTCTCCTGCCTCCAGCCTCCTGCCAAGCCTCGCTTCGGGTCTTCTGCCTTCAACCTCCTTGCAAGCGTCACCTCGTCTCCTGCCTCCAGCCTCCTGCCTAGCCTCGCCTCAGGTTTCCTGCTCCAACCTCCTGCCTAACCTCGCCTCGAGTCTCCTGCCTCCAGCCTCCTGCCAACCCTCGCCTCGAGTCTCCTGCCTCCAGCCTCCTGCCAAGCCTCCCCACGAGTTTCCTGTCTCCAGCCTCCTGCCAAACCTCGCTTCGGGTCTCCTGCCTCCAGCCTCCTGCCAAGTCTCGCCACGAGTCTCCTGTCTCCAGCCTCCTGCCAAACCTCGCCTCGAGCCTCCTGCATCCATGTTCCTGCCAAGCCTCACCTCGAGTCTCCTGCCTCCACCCTTCTGCCAAGCCTCGCCTCGAGTCTCCTGTCTCCAGCCTCCAGTCAAGCCTCGCCTCAGGTTTCTTGCCTGCAGCCTCCTGCCTAGCCTCGCCACGAGTCTCCTGCTTCCAGCCTCCTGCCTAGCCTCGCCTCGATTCTCCTACCTGCAGCCTCCTGCCAAGCCTCGCCTGAATTCGGCTGCTGCCAGCCTCCTGCCATGACACGCCTCGATTCTCCTGTTTCCAGCTTGCAGCCAACCCTCGCCTGGAGACTCCTGCCTCCTGCCTCCTGCCAAGCCTCGCCTCGAGTCGTCTGCCTTCAGCATGCTAAGCCAAGCCAAGTCTATAACTTCTAGCCTCAAGCCTGAAGTCTCCTGCCTCGTCCTGCCTGCAGACTGCTGCCTCGTTTTCCCTGCCTTCCAAGCCTCGTCCTTGCCTATTTCTGGCGTCTGGGCCAGAGGCAAACCCCAAATACTGGGTCCTTGTCTAGTCTGTGGCTCGGAGTCCAAGCTTGGGCTCCTAGCTCTCTTGTCCAGTCCTGTTCTGGGTCCTAGTTTTCATGTCCATGTCCTTGCCATCGCCCTGTATCCTAGTCCTTTCTGTTGTACTTCAGTGTCTGTGTCTTGAACTTGGGTCCGTTCCCAGCCTCCGCATTATGACAGAACAATCCAGCCAACATGGACCCAGCGACACAGACACTGTCGTTTTCCTCTTGCAACCCGGAGTTCCTTTCTGTTATATACTTTCCCACCCACCCGGGTCGTCCATAGTCTGGCTACTATGTTATACTCTGTTACCAAGGTAAGCCAGGCCGTCTTGCTGTTACTTGCGCTTAGTCCTGTCCTTTCTTGTCCCTTGCCTCTGTCGGGTGGTGAAACGCGCCCTTCCCTGGAAGTGCCTGACTCCAGCCTCCAGCCTCGCCTCTCCTCAGGTCTCCTGCCTCCAGATTCCTGCCTAGCCTCGTCTCAGGCTTCTTGCCTCCGAACTCCAGCCTAGTCTCGCCTCGAGTCTCCTGCCTCCAGCCTCCATCCTCCTGCCGAGCCTCGCCTCGAGTCTCCTGCCTCGAGCCTCCTGCCAAGCTTACCCTGGAGTCTCCTGTCTCCAGCCTCCAGCCTAGCCTCGCCTCGAGTCTCCTCCCTTTAACCTCCTGTCAAGCCTCGCCTCGAGACACTTGCCTCCTGACAAGCCTCGCCTTGAGTCTCCTGACTCCAGCCTCCTGCCATGTCTCGCCTCGAGTCTTCTGCCTTCAGCCTCTTGCTAGGCCGAGCCAAGTCCCTAACCTCTAGCCCCAAGCCTGAAGACTCCTGCCTCGTTCTGCCTGCCTTCCAAGCCTCGTCCTTGCCTAGTTCTGGGGTCCGGGCCAGGGGTTAGACCCAAGTACTGGGTCCTTGTCCCTGGCCTAAGCCAGGCCGTCTCGCCGTTGCCTGCGCTTAGTTCTGTCCCTTCCTGTCCCTTGCCTCTGTCGGGTGGTGATCCGCACCCTGCACAGGAGTAACATGCCATGCTAAGGTGAACCGCGCCCTGCCAGGAGGAGCCTGCCTCCAGCCTCCAGCCTCGCCTCGCCTCAGTTCACCTGCCTCCAGCCTCCTGCCTAGCCTAGTCTCAGGCTTCCTGCCTCCAAACTCCAGCCAAGTCTCGCCTCGAGTCTCTTGCCTCCAGATTCGCCTCGGGTCTCCTGCCAAGCCTCGCCTCGAGTCTCCTGCCAAGCCTAGCCTCGAGTCTCCTGTCTCCATCCACCAGCCTAGCCTCGCCTCAGGTTTCCTGCCTCCAGCTTCCTGCCTATCGTCAACTCGAATGTTCTGCCTTCAGCCCCCTGCCATGCCTCGCCTCGAGTCTCCTGCCTCCAGCCTCCTACCAACCCTCGCTTGGATTCTCCTGCCTTCAGCCTCCTGCCAACTCTCGCCTCGAGTCTCCTGCCTCCAGCCTCCTGCCAAGCCTCGCCTCGAGTCTCCTGCCTCCAGCCTCCTGCCAAGCCTTGCCTGGAGTCTCCTGTCTCCAGCCTCCAGCCTAGCTTCGCCTCAGGTTTCTTGCCTCCAGCCTGCTGCCAAGCCTCGCCTCGAGTCTCCTGCCACCAGCCTCCTGCCAAGCCAGGCCTCGAGACTCCTGTCTCCAACCTTGAGCCTAGCCTCGCCTCAGTTTTCCTGCCTCCAGCCTCCTGCCTAGCCTCGCCTCAATTCTGATGCTGCCAGCCTCCTGCCTAGCCTCGCCTCATGTTTCCTGCTCCAACCTCCTGCCAAGCCAGGCCTCGAGACTCCTGTCTCCAACCTTGAGCCTAGCCTCGCCTCAGTTTTCCTGCCTCCAGCCTCCTGCCTAGCCTCGCCTCAATTCTGATGCTGCCAGCCTCCTGCCTAGCCTCGCCTCATGTTTCCTGCTCCAACCTCCTGCCAAGCCTCGCCTCAATTCTGACGCTGCCAGCCTCAGCCTAGTCTCGTCTCATGTTTCCTGCTCCAACCTCCTGCCAAGCCTCGCCTCAATTCTGATGCTGCCAGCCTCCGGCCTAGCCTTGCCTCATGTTTCCTGCTCCAACCTCCTGCCTAGCCTCGCCTCGAGTCTCCTGCATCCATTCTCCTGCCAAGCCTATCCTCGAGTCCCCTGACTCCATGCTCCTGCAAAGCCTCGGCTCGAGTCTCCTGCCTCCAGCCTCCTGCCAAGACTCCCCTTGAGTCTCCTGTTTCCAGCCTCCTGCCAATACTCGCCTCGAGTCTTCTGACTCCATGCTCCTGCAAAGCCTCGGCTCCAGTCTCCTGCCTCCAGCCTCCTGCCAAGCCTCGCTTCGGGTCTTCTGCCTTCAACCTCCTTGCAAGCGTCACCTCGTCTCCTGCCTCCAGCCTCCTGTCTAGCCTCGCCTCAGGTTTCCTGCTCCAACCTCCTGCCTAACCTCGCCTCGAGTCTCCTGCCTCCAGCGTCCTGCCAAGCCTCGCCTCCAATCTCTTGCCTCCAGCCTCCTGCCAAGCCTCACCTCGTCTCCTGCCTCCAGTCTCCTGCCTAGCCTCGCCTCAAGTTTCCTGCTCCAACCTCCTGCCTAACCTCGCCTCGAGTCTCCTGCCTCCAGCCTCCTGCCAACCCTCGCCTCGAGTCTCCTGCCTCCAGCCTCCTGCCAAGCCTCCCCACGAGTTTCCTGTCTCCAGCCTCCTGCCAAACCTCGCTTCGGGTCTCCTGCCTCCAGCCTCCTGCCAAGTCTCGCCACGAGTCTCCTGTCTCCAGCCTCCCGCCAAGCCTCGCCTCGAGTCTCCTGCATCCATGTTCCTGCCAAGCCTCACCTCGAGTCTCCTGCCTCCACCCTTCTGCCAAGCCTCGCGTCGAGTCTCCTGTCTCCAGCCTCCAGTCAAGCCTCGCCTCAGGTTTCCTGCCTGCAGCCTCCTGCCTAGCCTCGCCACGAGTCTCCTGCTTCCAGCCTCCTGCCTAGCCTCGCCTCGATTCTCCTACCTGCAGCCTCCTGCCAAGCCTCGCCTGAATTCGTCTGCTGCCAGCCTCCTGCCATGACACGACTCGATTCTCCTGTTTCCAGCTTGCAGCCAACCCTCGCCTGGAGAATCCTGCCTCCTGCCTCCTGCCAAGCCTCGCCTCGAGTCGTCTGCCTTCAGCATGCTAAGCCAAGACAAGTCTATAACTTCTAGCCTCAAGCCTGAAGTCTCCTGCCTCGTCCTGCCTGCAGACTGCTGTCTCGTTTTCCCTGCCTTCCAAGCCTCGTCCTTGCCTAGTTCTGGCGTCTGAGCCAGAGGCAAACCCCAAGTACTGGGTCCTTGCAAGTCTCTGGCTCGGAGTCCAAACTTGGGCTCCTAGCTCTCTTGTCCAGTCCTTTTCTGGGTCCAAGTTTTCGTGTCCATGTCCTTGCCATCGCCCTGTATCCTAGTCCTGTCTGTTGTACTTCAGTGTCTGTGTCTTGCACTTGGGTCCGTTCCCAGCCACCGCCTTATGACAGAACAATCCACCCAACCATGAACCCAGCGACACAGACACTGTCGTTTTCCTCTTACAACCCGGAGTTCCTTTCTATTACATACTCTCCCACCCACCCGGGTCGTCCATAGTCTGGCTACTATGTTATACTCTGTTACCAAGGTAAGCCAGGCTGTCTTGCTGTTACCTGCGCTTAGTCCTGTCCCTTCCTGTCCCTTGCCTCTGTCGGGTGGTGAAACGCGCCCTGCCCTGGAGGAGCCTGCCTCCAGCCTCCAGCCTCGCCTCGCCTCAGGTCTCCTGCCTCCAGATTCCTGCCTAGCCTCGTCTCAGGCTTCTTGCCTCCGAACTCCAGCCAAGCCTCGCCTCGAGTCTTCTGCCTCGAGCCTCCTGCCAAGCCTCGCCTCGTGTCTCCTGTCTCCAGCCTCCAGCCGAGCCTCACCTCAGGTTTCCTGCCTTCAGCCTCCTGCCTGGCATCAACTCGAGTCTCCTGCTTTCAGCCCCCTGCCGAACCTCGCCTCGGGTATCCTCCCTTTAGCCTCCTGCCAAGCCTCGCCTCGAGACACTTGCCTCCTGACAAGCCTCGCCTTGAGTCTCCTGACTCCAGCCTCCTGCCATGTCTCTCCTCGAGTCTTCTGCCTCCAGCCTGCTGGCATGCCTCGCCTCGAGTCTTCTGCCTTCAGCCTCTTGCCAAGCCAAGCCAAGTCTCTAACCTCTAGCCCCAAGCCCGAAGACTCCTGCCTCGTTCTGCCTGCTTTCCAAGCCTCGTCCTTGCCTAGTTCTGGAGTCCGGGCCAGAGGTTAGACCCAAGTACTGGGTCCTTGTCCAGTCCCTGGCTCGGAGTCCAAGCTTAGGCTCCTAGCTCTCTTGTCCAGTCCTGTTCCGGGTCCTAGTTTTCGTGTGCATGTCGTTGCCATCGCCCTGTATCCTAGTCCTGTCCGTTGTACTTCAGTGTCAGTGTCTTGCACTTGGGTCCGTTCCCAGCCACCGCCTTATGACAGAACAATCCAGCCAACTATGGACCCAGCGACACGGACACAGTCGTTTTCCTCTTGCCACCCGGATTTCCTTTCTGATACATAGTCTCCCACACGCCCGGGTCGTCCATAGTCTGGATACTCGGTTTGGTCGCCAGGAGGCTCCCGTGGGGTGGGGGGGGCGGCGTTGGTGGTGGGTGTATTGTCATGTTCCGGTCAGTGAAGTCTGTATTCCGGTTCACATTCCGGTCCATCGACCCTTACTCCAGGTTTTGATATCTACCCTGTTCCTGTTCTTGTTGAGCTAATTGAGGCGGCTGATGATCATGGGGGCTGGCTGCATAAATACCTTCAGAGACCCAGGCGTGGCTGCTGCGTTGTTCTTGTCCTTCCTCCGTGTAACCCTTCCTCTAACTTCCTGTCCCTTGCTTCCGTCGGGTAAGACAGGCCGTCTCGCCGTTACCTGCGCTTAGTTCCGTCCCTTCCTGTCCCTTGCCTCTGCCGGGTGGTGATCCGCGCCCTGCGCAGGAGTAACATACCATGCTAAGGTGAACCGCGCCCTGCCAGGAGGAGCAGTCCTCCAGCCTCCTGCCTCGCCTCGCCTCAGGTCACCTGCCTCCAGCCTCCTGCCTAGCCTCGTCTCAGGCTTCCTGCCTCCAAACTCCAGCCAAGTCTCGCCTCGAGTCTCTTGCCTCCAGCCTCGCCTCGAGTCTCCTGTCTCCATTCCCCTGCCAAGCCTCGCCTCGAGTCTCCTGTTTCGATCCCCTAGCATAGCCTCGCCTCAGGTTTCCTGCCTCCCGCCTCCTGCATTGCCTTTCCTCGGTTCTCCTGCCTTCAGTTTCCTGCCCAGCCTCGCCTCGAGTCTCCTGTCTCCAGCCTCCTGCCTAGTCTCGCCTCCAGCCTCCTGCCAAGCCTCGCCCCGAGTCTCCTGCCTCTTCCCTCCTGCCAAACCTCACCTCGAGACTCCTGCCTCCTGCCAAGCCTCCCCTTGAGTCTCCTGCCTCCAGCCTCCCGCCAAGCCTCGCCACGAGTCTCCTGTCTCCATCCCCCTGCCAAGCCTCGCCTCGATTCTGCTGTTTCCATCCCCCAGCATAGCCTCGCCTCAGGTTTCCTGCCTCCCGCCTCCTGCATAGCCTTGCCTCGGTTCTCCAGCCTTCAGATTCCTGCCCAGCCTCGCCTCGAGTCTACTGCCTCCAACCTCCTGCTTAGTCTCGCCTTGAGTCTGCTGCCTCCAGCCTCCTGCCAAGCCTCGCCTCGAGTCTCTTGCCTCCAGCGTCCTGCCAAGCCTCGCCTCGAGTCTCTTTCCTCCAGCCTCCTGCCAAGCCTCGCCACGTGGTTCCTGCCTCCAGCCTCCTGTCAAGCCTCGCCACGAGTCTCTCTATCTCCATCTTCCTAAAAGCCTTGCCTCAATTCTGCTGCTGCCAGCCTGCTGCCTAGTCTCGCTTCAGGTCTCCAGGTCCAGACTCCTGCCCAGCCTCGCCTCGAGTCTCCTGTCTCCAGCCTCCTGCCTAGTCTCGCCTCCAGCCTCCTGCCAAGCCTCGCCCCGAGTCTCCTGCCTCTTCCCTCCTGCCAAACCTCACCTCGAGACTCCTGCCTCCTGCCAAGCCTCCCCTTGAGTCTCCTGCCTCCAGCCTCCCGCCAAGCCTCGCCACGAGTCTCCTGTCTCCATCCCCCTGCCAAGCCTCGCCTCGATTCTGCTGTTTCCATCCCCCAGCATAGCCTCGCCTCAGGTTTCCTGCCTCCCGCCTCCTGCATAGCCTTGCCTCGGTTCTCCAGCCTTCAGATTCCTGCCCAGCCTCGCCTCGAGTCTACTGCCTCCAACCTCCTGCTTAGTCTCGCCTTGAGTCTGCTGCCTCCAGCCTCCTGCCAAGCCTCGCCTCGAGTCTCTTGCCTCCAGCGTCCTGCCAAGCCTCGCCTCGAGTCTCTTTCCTCCAGCCTCCTGCCAAGCCTCGCCACGTGGTTCCTGCCTCCAGCCTCCTGTCAAGCCTCGCCACGAGTCTCTCTATCTCCATCTTCCTAAAAGCCTTGCCTCAATTCTGCTGCTGCCAGCCTGCTGCCTAGTCTCGCTTCAGGTCTCCAGGTCCAGACTCCTGCCTAGCCTCGCCTCGAGTCTCCTGCCTCCAGCCTCCTGCCAGGCCTCGCCACGAGACTCCTATCTCCTGCCTCCAGCCTAGCCTCGGCTCAGGTTTTCTGCCTCCAGCCTCCTGCCTAGCTTCGCTTCGAGACTCCTGTCTCCAGCCTCCTGCCAAGCCTCGCTTCGACTCTCCTGGCTTCAGCTTTCTGCCAAGCCTCGCCTCGAGTCTCCTGCCTCCAGCCTCCTGCCAAGCCTCGCCTCGAGTCTTCTGCCTCTAGCCTCCTTCCAAGTCTCGCCTCGAGTCTCCTGCCTCCAGCCTCCTGCCAAGCCTCGCGTCGAGACTCCTGTCTCCAGCCTCAAGCAAAGCATCGCCTCAGGTTTCCTGCCTCCAGCCTCCTGCCTAGCCTCGCCTCGATTTTCCTGCCTCCAGCCTCCTGCCAAGCCTCGCGTCGAGCCTCCTGTCTCCATCTACCAGCATAGCCTCTCCTCAGGTTTCCTGCCTCCAGCTTCCTGCCTATCCTCAACTGGAATCTCCTGCCTTCAGCCCCCTGCCATGCCTCGCCTCGAGTCTCCTGCCTCCAGCCTCCTACCAAGCCTCGTTTCGAGTCTCCTGCCTTCAGCCTCCTGCCAAGCCTCGCCTCGAGTCTCCTGCCTCCAGACTCCTGCCAAGCCTCGCCTCGAGTCTCCTGCCTCCAGACTTCTGCCAAGCCTCGCCTCGAGTCTCCTGCCTCCAGCCTCCTGCCAAGCCTTGCCTGGAGTCCCCTGTCTCCAGCTTCCAGCCGAGCTTCGCCTCAGGTTTCCTGCCTTCAGCCTCCTGCCAAGCCTCGCCTCGAGTCTCCTGACTCTAGCCAAGCCTCACCTCATTTCTGATGCTGCCAGCCTCCTGCCTAGCCTCGCCTCATGTTTCCTGCTCCAACCTCCTGCCAAGCCTCGCCTCAATTCTGATCCTGCCAGCCTCCTGCTAAACCTCGCCTCGAGTATCCTGCTCCAGACTCTTGCCAAGCCTCGCCTCGAGTCTCCTGCCTCCAGCCTCCTGCCAAGCCTCGCCTCGATTCTCCTGCTACAGACATTTGCCAAGCCTCGCCTCGAGTCTCCTGCCTCCAGCCTCCTGCCAAGCCTCGCGTCGAGCCTCCTGTCTCCATCCACCACCCTAGCCTCGCATCAGGTTTCCTGCCTCCAGCTTCCTGCCTATCCTCAACTCGAATCTTCTGCCTTCAGCCCCCAGCCATGCCTCGCCTCGAGTCTCCTGCCTCCAGCCTCCTGCCAAGCCTCGCCTCAGTTTTCCTGCCTCCAGCCTCCTGCCCAGTCTCGCCTCGATTCTCCTACCTCTTGTCAAGGCTCGCCTCAATTCTGATGCTGCCAGCCTCTTGCCTAGCCTCGCCTCATGTTTCCTTCTCCAACCTCCTGCCAAGCCTCGCCGCAATTCTGATGCTGCCAGCCTCCTGCCTAGCCTCGCTTCATGTTTCCTGCCTCAACCTCCTGCCTAGCCTCGCCTCGAGTCTCCTGCCTCCAGCCTCCTACCAAGTCTCGCCTCGAGTCTCCTGCCTCCATCCTCCTGCCAAGCCTCGCCTCAAGTCCCCTGACTCCATTCACCTGCAAAGCCTCGCCTCAAGTCCCCTGACTCCATGCTCCTGCAAAGCCTTCACTCGAGACTCCTGCCTCCTGCCTCCTGCCAAACCTCGCCTCGAGTCGTCCGCCTTCAGCATGCTAAGCCAAGCCAAGTCTATAACTTCTAGCCTCAAGCCTGAAGTCTCCTGCCTCGTCCTGCCTGCAGACTCCTGCCTCGTTTTCCCTGCCTTCCAAGCCTCGTCCTTGCCTAGTTCTGGCGTCTGGGCCAGAGGCAAACCCCATGTACTGGGTCCTTGTTAAGTCTCTGGCTCGGTGTCCAAGCTTGGGCTCCTAGCTCTCTTGTCCAGTCCTGTTCTGGGTCTTAGTTTTCGTGTCCATGTCCTTGCCATCGCCCTGTATCCTAGTCCTGTCTGTTATACTTCAATGTCTGTGTCTTGCACTTGGGTCCGTTCCCAGCCATCGCCTTATGACAGAACAATCCACCCAACCATGAACCCAGCGACACAGACACTGTCGTTTTCCTCTTACAACCCGGATTTCCTTTCTATTACATACGCTCCCACCCACCCGGGTCGTCCATAGTCTGGCTACTATGTTATACTCTGTTACCAAGGTAAGCCAGGCTGTCTTGTTGTTACCTGCGCTTAGTCCTGTCCCTTCCTGTCCCTTGCCTCTGTTGGGTGGTGAAACGCGCCCTGCCCTGGAGGACCCTGCCTCCAGCCTCCAGCCTCGCCTCGCCTCAGGTCTCCTGCCTCCAGATTCCTGCCTACCCTCGTCTCAGGCTTCTTGCCTCCGAACTCCAGCCTAGTCTGGCCTCGAGTCTCCTGCCTCGAGCCTCCTGCCATGCCTCGCCACGAGACTCCTATCTCCTGCCTCCAGCCTAGCATCGCCTCAGGTTTCCTGCCTCCGGCCTCCTGCCCAGCCTCGCCTCGAGTCTACGGCCTCCAGCCTCCTGCCAAGCCTCGGTTCAAGTCTGCTGGCTTCAGCTTCCTACCAACCTTCGCCTCGTGTCTCCTGCCTCCAGCCTCCTGCCAAGCCTCGCCTCGAGTCTCCTGCCTCCAGCCCCCTGTCAAGCTTCGCCACGAGTCTCCTGTTTCCAGCCCCCAGCCTAGCCTCGCCTCAGGTTTCCTGCCTCCCGCCTCCCGCATACCCTTGCCTCGGTTCTCCTGCCTTCATATTCCTGCTCAGCCTCGCCTCGACTCTACTGCTTCCAGCCTCCTGCCAAGGCTCGCCTCGAGTCTCCTGCCTCCAGCCTCCTACCAACCGTCGCCTCGTGTCTCCTGCCTCCAGCCTCCTGCCAAGCCTCGCCTCGAGTCTCCTGCCTCCAGCGCCCTGCCAAGCCTCGCCTCGAGTCTCTTGTCTCCAGCCTCCTGCCAAGCGTCTCCTGCCTCCAGCACCCTGCCAAGCCTCGCCTCGAGACTCCTGTCTCCAGCATCCAGCCTAGCCTCGCCTCAGGTTTCCTGGCTCCAGTCCCCTGTCTAGCCTCACCTCGATTCTCCTAACTCTAGCCTCCTTCCAAGCCTCACTTCAATTCTGCTGGTGCCAGCCTCCAACCTGACCTCGCTTCCGGTTTCCGCCTCCAGCCTCCTGCCTAGCTTCGCCTCGAGTCTCCTGCCTCAATGTTCCTGCCAAGCTTCGCCGCGAGACTCCTGCCTCCTGCCATGCCTCGCCTTGAGTCTCCTGCCTCCACCCTCCTGCCAAGCGTCGAGTCGACTCTCCTGCTTCCAGCCTCCTGCGAAGCCTCGCTTCGAGTCTCCTG
Source organism: Mobula birostris (assembly GCF_030028105.1). NCBI lineage: Eukaryota > Metazoa > Chordata > Chondrichthyes > Myliobatiformes > Myliobatidae > Mobula > Mobula birostris. The sequence goes on along the minus strand of NC_092374.1, from coordinate 199,222,212 downwards.
CCTCCAGACTCCTGCCAAGCCTCGGCTCAATTTTGTTTCAGCCTCCTGCCAAGCCTCACCTCGTCTCCTGCCTCCAGAATCCTGCCAAGTCTCGCCACGAGTCTCCTGCCTCCAGCCTCCTGCCAAGCCTCGCCTCCAGTCTCCTGCCTCCAGACTCCTGCCAAGCCTCGCCTCGAGTCTCCTGCCAAGCCTCCCCTCAATTTTGTTTCAGCCTCCTGCCAAGCCTCACCTCGTCTCCTGCCTCCAGAATCCTGCCAAGTCTCGCCACGAGTCTCCTGCCTCCAGCCTCCTGCCAAGCCTCGCCTCCAGTCTCCTGCCTCCAACCTCCTGACAAGCCTCGCGTCGAGCCTCCTGTCTCCATCCACCAGACCAGTCTCGGCTCAGGTTTCCTCCCTGCTCCCTCCTGCCTAGCCTCGCCGCGATTCTTCTACCTCCAGCATCCTGCTAAGCCTCGCCTCAATTTTGCTGCTGCCAGCCTCCTGCCAAGCCTCGCTTCCAGTCTCCTGCCTTCAGCCTCATGCACAGCCTCGTCTCGAGTCTCCTGTCTCCAGCCTCCAGCCTAGCCTCGCCTCAGGTTTCCTGCCTCCAGCCTCCTGCCAAGACTCGCCTCGAATCTCCTACCTCCAACCTCCTGCCAAGCCTCGCCTCAATTCAGCAGCTGCCAGCCTCCAGCCTAGCCTCGCCTCGGGTTTCCTGCCTCCAGCCTCCTGCCTAACTGCGCCTCGAGTCTCCTGCCTCCAGCCTCCAGCCTAGCAACACCTCAGGTTTCCTGCCTCCAGCCTCCAGCCTAGCCTCGCCTCGAGTCTCCTGGCTCCAGCCTCCTGCCAAGCCTCGCCTCGAGTCTCCTGCCTCCAGCCTCCTGCCAAGCATCGCCTCGAGTCTCCTGTCTCCAGCCTCCAGCCTCGCCTCGCCTCAGGTCTCCTGCCTCCTGCCTCTTGTCTAGCCTGGTCTCAGGCTTCCTGCCTCCAAACTCCAAACTAGTCTCGCCTCGAGTCTCCTGACTCCAGCCTCCTGCCAAGCCCCGCCTCGAGTATCCTGCCTCCAGCCTCCTGCCAGGCCTCGCCTCGAGTCTTCTGTGTTCAGCCTCTTGCCAAGCAAAGCCAAGTCTCTAACTTCTAGCCTCAAGCCTGAAGACTCCTGCCTGCAGCCTCCTGCCTCGTTCTTCCTGCCTTCCAAGCCTCGTCCTTGCCTAGTTCTGGGGTCTGGGCCAGAGGCAAGACCCAATTACTGGGTCCTTTTCAAGTCTCTGGTTCGGTGTCCAAGCTTGGGCTCCCAGCTCTATTGTCCAGTCCTGTTCCGGGTTCCCAGTTTTCGTGTCCATGTCCTTGTCATCACCCTGTATCCTAGTCCTGTCCGTTGTACTTCAGTGTCTGTGTCTTGCACTTGGGTCCGTTCCCAGCCACCGCCTTATGACAGAACAATCCAGCCAACCATGGACCCAGCGACACAGACACTGTCGTTTTCCTCTTACTACCCGGAGTTCCTTTCTCTCACATACTCTACCAGAAGCCCGAGTCGTGAATAGTCTGGATACTCTGTTTGGTCGCCAGGAAGCTCCCGTGAGTTGTGGGGGTGAGTGTACTATCATGTTCCGGTCAGTGAAGTCTGTATTCCGGTTCACGGTCCGGTCCATCGACCCTTACTCCAGGTTTTCATATCTGCCCTGTTGCTGTTCCTGTTAAGCTAATTGAGGCAGCTGATGCTCACTGGGGCTGGCTGCATAAATACCTTCAGAGACCCAGGCGTGGCTGCTGGATTCTTCTTGTCCTTACACCGAGTATCCCTTCCTCTATCTTCTGTTTCCTCGCCTGAAGCCGAGCCCTGTCTTGCCGGTAACTCTCGCCTCGCCTGAAGTTCTTGACTCGCCTTGCGTTGCCTGAAGCCTTGACTTGTCTTGCTGGTAACTCACGCCTCGTCTCGCCAGCAGTCTTGTTCTGGAGCCACCCTGTACCTACCTCCCTACCTGTCCCTTCCCTCCGCCAAGGTAAGCCAGGCTGTCTTGCTGTTAGCTGGGGTTGGTTCTGTCCCTTCCTGTCCCTTGCCTCCGTCGGGTAAGCCAGGCCGTCTCGCCGTTACCTGCGCTTGGTTCTCTCCCTTCCTGTCCCTTGCCTCTGTCGGGTGGAGATGCGCGCCCTGCACAGGAGTGCCACGCCCTGCTAAGGTGAACCGCGCCCTGCCCTGGAGGAGTCTGCCTCCAGCCTCCTGTCAAGCCTCGCCTCGAGACTCCTGTCTCCTGCCATGTCTCGCCTCGAGTCTCCTGCCTCCAGCCTGCTGCCAAGCCAAGCCAAGTCTCTAACCTCTTGCCCCAAACCTGAAGACTCCTGCCTCGTTCTGCCTGCCTTCCAAACCTATTCCTTGCCTAGTTCTGGGTTCCGGGCCAGAGGTAAGACACAAGTACTGGGTCCTTGTCCAGTCTCTGGCTAGGAGTCCAAGCTTGGGCTGCCAGCTCTCTTCTCCAGTCCTGTTACGCGTTCCAGTTTTCGTGTCCATGTCCTTGTCATCACCCTGTATCCTAGTCCTGTCCGTTGTACTTCAGTGTCTGTGTCTTGCACTTTGGTCCGTTCCCAGCCACCGCCTTATTACAGAACAATCCAGCCAACCATGGACCCAGCGACACAGACACTGTCGTTTTCCTCCTGCCACCCGAAGTTCCTTTCTGTTACATACTCTTCCACCCGCCCGGGTCGTCCATAGTCTGGATACTCTGTTTGGTCGCCAGGAGGCTACCGTCGGGTGGTAGAGGCGGGGTGGGTGTATTGTCATGTTCCGGTCAGTGAAGTCTATATTCCGGTTAACGGTCCGGTCCATCGACACTTACTCCAGGTTTTCATATCTACCCTGTTTCTGTTCTTGTTGAGCTAATTGAGGTAGCTGATGCTCATTGGGGCTGGCTGCATAAATACCTTCAGAGACCCAGGCGTGGCTGTTGGATTGTTCTTGTCCTTACTCCGTGTATATCTTCCTCTGCCTTCCTGTCCCTTGCCTCCGTCGGATAAGCCAGGCCGTCTCGCCGTTACCTGCGCTTGGCTCTGTCCCTTCCTGTCCCTTGCCTCTGTCGGGTGGTGATCCGCGCCCTGCACAGGAGTACCATGCCATGCTAAGGTGAACTGCGCCCTGCCCAGGAGTAGCATTCCTCTAGCCTCAAGCTTCCTGCCAAGCTACGCCTCGGGGCTCCTGCCTCCAGCCTCCTGCCTAGCCTCGGCTCAGGCTTCCTGCCTCCAACCTCCAGCCTAGTCTCGCCTCGAGCCTCCTGCCTCCAGCCTCGCCTCCAGTCTCCTGCCAAGCCTTGCCTCGAGTCTCCTGTCTCCAGACTCCTGTCTAGTCTCGCCTCCAGCCTCCTTGCAAGCCTCGCCTCGAGTCTCCTGCCTCCAGCGTCCTACCATACCTCGCCTCGAGTCTCCTGCCTCCAGCTTCCTGCCAAGCCTCGCCTCGAGTCTCCTGCCTCGAGCCTCCTGCCAAGCCTCGCCTCGAGTATCCTGCCTCCAGCCTTCTGGGCAATCCTGTCTCCAGCCTAACCTCGCCTCAGGTTTCCCGCCTCCAATCTCCTGCCAAGCCTCGCCACGAGTTCCTGTCTGCAGCACCCTGCCAAGCCTCGCCTCGAGTCTCCTGTTTCCAACCTCCTGCCAACCCTCGCCTCGAGACTCCTGTCTCCAGCCTCAGCCTAGCCTCGCCTCAATTTTCCTGACTCCATCCTCCTGTCTAGCCTCGCCTGCATACTCCTACCTCCAGCCTCCTGCCAAGCTTCGCCTCAGGCTTCCCGCCTCCAAACTCCAGCATAGTCTCGCCTCTAGTCTCCTGCCTCCAGACACGCCTCGAGACTCCTGCCAAACCTCGCCTCGAGTCTCCTGCCTCCAGCCTCCTGCCTAGTCTCGCCTCCAGCCTCCTGCCAAGCCTCGCCTCAAGTCTCCTGCCTTTAGCCTCCTGCCAATCCTCGCCTCGAGTCTCCTGCCTCTAGCCTCCTGCCAAGCATCGCCTCGAGTCTCCTGTCTCCAGCCTCCAGCCTCGCCTCGCCTCAGGTCTCCTGCCTCCTGCCTCTTGTCTAGCCTGGTCTCAGGCTTCCTGCCTCCAAACTCCAAACTAGTCTCGCCTCGAGTCTCCTGGCTCCAGCCTCCAGCCTAGCCTCACCCCTGGTTTCCGGCCTCCAGCCTCTGGCCTAGTCTCCCCTCGAGTCTCCTGACTCCAGCCTCCTGCCAAGCCCCGCCTCGAGTATCCTGCCTCCAGCCTCCTGCCAGGCCTCGCCTCGAGTCTTCTGTGTTCAACCTCTTGCCAAGCAAAGCCAAGTCTCTAACTTCTAGCCTCAAGCCTGAAGACTCCTGCCTGCAGCCTCCTGCCTCGTTCTTCCTGCCTTCCAAGCCTCGTCCTTGCCTAGTTCTGGGGTCTGGGCCAGAGGCAAGACCCAATTACTGGGTCCTTTTCAAGTCTCTGGCTCGGAGTCCAAGCTTGGGCTCCTAGCTCTCTTGTCCAGTCCTGTTCCGGGTTCCCATTTTTCGTGTCCATGTCCTTGCTATCGCCCTGTATCCTAGTTCTGTCCGTTGTACTTCAGTTTTTGTGTCTTGCACTTGGGTCTGTTCCCAGCCACCGCCTTATGACAGAACAATCCAGCCAACCATGGACCCAGCGACACAGACACTGACGTTTTCCTCTTGCCACCCGGAGTTCCTTTCTCTCACATACTCTCCCAGAAGCCCGGGTCGTCAATAGGCTGGATACTCTGTGTGGTCGCCAGGAAGCTCCCATGAGTTGTAGGGGTGAGTGTACTATCATGTTCCGGTCAGTGAAGTCTGTATTCCGGTTCACGGTCCGGTCCATCGACCCTTACTCCAGGTTTTCATATCTGCCCTGTTGCTGTTCCTGTTGAGCTAATTGAGGCAGCTGATGCTCACTGGGGCTGGCTGCATAAATACTTTCAGAGACCCAGGCGTGGCTGCTGGATTCTTCTTGTCCTTACACCGAGTATCCCTTCCTCTATCTTCTGTTTCCTCGCCTGAAGCCGAGCCCTGTCTTGCCGGTAACTCTCGCCTCGCCTGAAGTTCTTGACTCGCCTTGCGTTGCCTGAAGCCTTGACTTGTCTTGCTGGTAACTCACGCCTCGTCTCGCCAGCAGTCTTGTCCTGGAGCCACCCTGTACCTAGCTCCCTACCTGTCCCTTCCCTCCGCCAAGGTAAGCCAGGCCGTCTTGCTGTTAGCTGGGGTTGGTTCTGTCCCTTCCTGTCCCTTACCTCCGTCGGGTAAGCCAGGCCGTCTCGCCGTTACCTGCGCTTGGTTCTCTCCCTTCCTGTCCCTTGCCTCTGTCGGGTGGTGATCTGCGCCCTGCACAGGAGTGCCACGCCCTGCTAAGGTGAACCGCGCCCTGCCCTGGAGGAGTCTGCCTCCAGCCTCCTGCCAAGCCTCGCCTCGAGACTCCTGTCTCCTGCCATGTCTCGCCTCGAGTCTCCTGCCTCCAGCTTCCTGCCATGTCTCGCCTCGAGTCTCCTGCCTCCAGCCTGCTGCCAAGCCAAGCCAAGTCTCTAACCTCTTGCCCCAAACCTGAAGACTCCTGCCTCGTTCTGCCTGCCTTCCAAGCTTCGTCTTTGCCTAGTTCTGGGGTCCGGGCCAGAGGTAAGACACAAGTACTGGGTCCTTGTCCAGTCTCTGGCCAGGAGTCCAAGCTTGGGCTCCTAGCTCTCTTGTCCAGTCCTGTTCCGCGTTCCCAGTTTTCGTGTCCATGTCCTTGTCATCACCCTGTATCCTAGTACTGTCCGTTGTACTTCAGTGTCTGTGTCTTGCACTTTGGTCCGTTCCCAGCCACCGCCTTATGACAGAACAATCCAGCCAACCATGGACCCAGCGACACAGACACTGTCGTTTTCCTCCTGCCACCCGGAGTTCCTTTCTGTTACATACTCTCCCACCCGCCCGGGTCGTCCATAGTCTGGATACTCTGTTTGGTCGCCAGGAGGCTACCGTCGGGTGGTGGAACAGGGTGGGTGTATTGTCATGTTCCGGTCAGTGAAGTCTATATCCCGGTTAACGGTCCGGTCCATCGACACTTACTCCAGGTTTTCATATCTACCCTGTTTCTGTTCTTGTTGAGCTAATTGAGGTAGCTGATTCTCATTGGGGCTGGCTGCATAAATAGCTTCAGAGACCCAGGCGTGGCTGCTGGATTGTTCTTGTCCTTACTCCGTGTATATCTTCCTCTGCCTTCCTGTCCCTTGCCTCCGTCGGATAAGCCAGGCCGTCTCGCCGTTACCTGCGCTTGGCTCTGTCCCTTCCTGTCCCTTGCCTCTGTCGGGTGGTGATCCGCGCCCTGCACAGGAGTACCATGCCATGCTAAGGTGAACTGCGCCCTGCCCAGGAGTAGCATTCCTCTAGCCTCAAGCTTCCTGCCAAGCTACGCCTCGGGGCTCCTGCCTCCAGCCTCCTGCCTAGCCTCGGCTCAGGCTTCCTGCCTCCAACCTCCAGCCTAGTTTCGCCTCGAGCCTCCTGCCTCCAGCCTCGCCTCCAGTCTCCTGCCAAGCCTTGCCTCGAGTCTCCTGTCTCCAGACTCCTGTCTAGTCTCGCCTCCAGCCTCCTTGCAAGCCTCGCCTCGAGTCTCCTGCCTCCAGCTTCCTGCCAAGCCTCGCCTCGAGTCTCCTGCCTCGAGCCTCCTGCCAAGCCTCGCCTCGAGTATCCTGCCTCCAGCACCCTGCCTAGCCTCGCCTCGGCTTTCCTGTCTCCAGCATACTGCCTAGCATCGCCTCGGGTCTCCTCCCTCCATGTTCCTGCCAAGACTCGCCTCGAGTCTCCTGCCACCAGCCTCCTGCTAAGTCTCGCCACTATTCTCCTGCATCCACGCTCCTGTCAAGCCACGCATCGAGTATCCTGCCTTCAGCCTCCTGTCAAGACTCACCACGAGTCTCATATCACCAGCCTCCTGCCAAGCCTCGCCTCGAGTCTCCTGCGTCCAGACTCCTGCCAAGACTCGCCTCGAGTCTCCTGCCTCCAGCGTCCTGCCAAGCCTCGCCTCGAGTCTCTTGCCTCCAGCCTCCTGCCAAGCCTCACCTCGTCTCCTACCTCCAGCCTCCTGCCAAGCTTCGCCTCAATTCTGCTGCTGCCAGCCTCCTGCCTAGCCTCGCCACAGGTTTCCTGCTCCAACCTCCTGCCTAGCCTGGCCTCGAGGCTCCTGCCTCCAGCCTCCTGCCAAGCCTCGCCTCGAGTCTCCCGCCTCCAGCCTGCGGCCAAGCCTCGCCTCGAGACTCTTGTCTCCAGCCTCAGTCTAGCCTCGCCTCAATTTTCCTGACTCCATCCTCCTGTCTAGCCTCGCCTGCATTCTCCTACCTCCAGCCTCCTGCCAAGCTTCGCCTCAATTCTACTGCTGCCAGCCTCCTGCCTAGCCTCGCCACAGGTTTCCTGCCTCCAGCCTCCTGCCTAGCCTGGCCTCGAGGCTCCTGCCTCCAGCCTGCGGCCAAGCCTCGCCTCGAGTCTTCTGCCTTCAGCCTCTTGCCAAGCCAAGCCAAGTCTCTAATTTCTAGCCTCAAGCCTGCAGACTGCTGCCTCGTCCTGTCTGCAGACTCCTGCCTCGTTCTGCCTGCCTTCCAAGCCTCGTCCTTGCCTAGTTCTGTGGTCTGGGCCAGAGGCAAACCATGTACTGGGTCCTTGACAAGTCTCTGACTCGGAGTCCAAGCTTGGACTCCAAGCTCTCTTGTCCAGTCCTGTTCCGGGTTCCGATTTTTCGTGTCCATGTCCTTGCTATCGCCCTGTATCCTAGTTCTGTCCTTTGTACTTCAGTGTCTGTGTCTTGCACTTGGGTCCGTTCCCAGCCACCGCCTTATGACAGATCAATCCAGCCAACCATGGACCCAGCGACACAGACACTGTCGTTTTCCTCTTGCCACCCGGAGTTCCTTTCTGTCACATAATCTCCTACCCGCCGGGTAGTCAATAGTCTGGATACTCTGTTTGGTCGCCAGGGGTCTACCGTCGGGTGGTGGAGGCGGGGTGGGTGTATTGTCATGCTCCGGTCAGTGAAGTCTATATTCCGGTTAACGGTCCGGTCCATCGACACTTACTCCAGGTTTTCATATCTACCCTGTTTCTGTTCTTGTTGAGCTAATTGAGGTAGCTGATGCTCATTGGGGCTGGCTGCATAAATAGCTTCAGAGACCCAGGCGTGGCTGCTGGATTGTTCTTGTCCTTACTCCGTGTATATCTTCCTCTGCCTTCCTGTCCCTTGCCTCCGTCGGGTAAGCCAGGCCGTCTCGTCGTTACCTGCGCTTGGCTCTGTCCCTTCCTGTCCCTTGCCTCTGTCGGGTGGTGATCCGCGCCCTGCACAGGAGTACCATGCCATGCTAAGGTGAACTGCGCACTGCCCAGGAGTAGCATTCCTCTAGCCTCCAGCTTCCCGCCAAGCTACGCCTCGGGGCTCCTGCCTCCAGCCTCCTGCCTAGCCTCGGCTCAGGCTTCCTGCCTCCAACCTCCAGCCTAGTCTCGCCTCGAGCATCCTGCCTCCAGCCTCGCCTCGAGTCTCCTGCCAAGCCTCGCCTCGAGTCTCCTGTCTCAAGACTCCTGTCTAGTCTCGCCTGCAGCCTCCTTGCAAGCCCCACCTCGAGTCTCCTGCCTCCAGCCTCCTACCATGCCTCGACTCGTGTCTCCTGCCTCCAGCCTCCTGCCAAGCCTCGCTTCGAGTCTCCTGCCTTCAGCCTCCTGCCACGTCTCGCCTCGAGTCTCCTGCCTCCAGCTTCCTGCCAAGCCTCGCCTCGAGTCTCCTGCCTCGAGCCTCCTGCCAAGCCTCGCCTCGAGTCTCCTGCCTCCAGCTTTCTGGGCAATCCTATCTCCAGCCTCCAGCCTAGCCTCGCCTCAGGTTTCTCGCCTCCAACCTCCTGCCAAGCCTCGCCTCGAGACTCTTGTCTCCAGCCTCAGTCTAGCCTCGCCTCAATTTTCCTGACTCCATCCTCCTGTCTAGCCTCGCCTGCATTCTCCTACCTCCAGCCTCCTGCCAAGCTTCGCCTCAATTCTACTGCTGCCAGCCTCCTGCCTAGCCTCGCCATAGGTTTCCTGCTCCAACCTCCTGCCTAGCCTGGCCTCGAGGCTCCTGCCTCCAGCCTGCGGCCAAGCCTCGCCTCGAATCTTCTGCCTTCAGCCTCTTGCCAAGCCAAGCCAAGTCTCTAACTTCTAGCCTCAAGCCTGCAGACTGCTGCCTCGTCCTGTCTGCAGACTCCTGCCTCGTTCTGCCTGCCTTCCAAGCCTCGTACTTGCCTAGTTCTGTGGTCTGGGCCAGAGGCAAACCATGTACTGGGTCCTTGACAACTCTCTGACTCGGAGTCCAAGCTTGGGCTCCAAGCTCTCTTGTCCAGTCCTGTTCCGGGTTCCGATTTTTCGTGTCCATGTACTTGCTATCGCCCTGTATCCTAGTTCTGTCCTTTGTACTTCAGTGTCTGTGTCTTGCACTTGGGTCCGTTCCCAGCCACCGCCTTATGACAGATCAATCCAGCCAACCATGGACCCAGCGACACAGACACTGTCGTTTTCCTCTTGTCACCCGGAGTTCCTTTCTGTCACATACTCTCCCACACGTCCGGGTCGTCTATAGTCTGGATACTCTGTTTGGTAGCCAGGAGGCTCCCGTGGGTTGGGGGGTGGGGGTGTGTGGGTGTGTTGTCATGTTCCGGTTAGTGAAGTCTGTATTCTGGTTCACTGTCCGGTCAATCGACCCTTACTCCAGATTTTCATATCTACCCTGTTTCTGTTCTTGTTGAGCTAATTGAGGCAGCTGATGTTCATTGGGGCTGGCTGCATAAATACCTTCAGAGACCCAGGCGTGGCTGCTGGATTCTTCTTGTCCTTACTCCGTGTATCCCTTCCTCTGTCTTCTGTTTACTCGCCTGAAGCCGAGCCCTGTCTTGCCGGTACCTCTCGCCTCGCCTGAAGTTCTTGTCCCGCCTTGCGTTGCCTGAAGCCTTGCCTTGTCTTGTTGGTAACTCACGCCTCGTTTCGCCAGCAGTCTTGTCCTGGAGCCACCCTGTACCTAGCTCGCTACCTGTCCCTTCCCTCCGCCCATGTAAGCCAGGCCGTCTTGCTGTTAGCTGGGGTTATTTCTGTCCCTTCCTGTCCCTTGCCTCTGTCGGGTGGTGATCTGCGCCCTGCACAGGAGTACCACGCCCTGCTAAGTTGAACCGCGCCCTGCCCTGGAGTATACTGCCTCCAGCCTCCAGCCTCGCCTCGCCTCAGGTCTCCTACCTCCAGCCTCCTGCCTAGCCTCGTCTCAGGTTTCCTGCCACAGCCTCCAGCCTAGTCTCGTCTCGAGTCTCCTGCGCCCCGCCTCCTGCCAAGCCTCGCCTCGAGTCTCCTGTCTCCAGCCTCCTGCCAAGCCTCGCCTCGAGTCTCCTGTCTCCAGTCTCCTGCCAAGCCTCGCCTCGAGGCTCCTGTCTCCAGCCTCCTGCCTAGTCTCGCCTCCATCCTCCTGCCAAGCCTCGCATCGTGTCTCCTGCCTTTAGCCTCCTGCCAGGCCTCGCCTCGAGACTCATGCCTCCTGCAAAGCCTCGCCTCGAGTCTCCTGTCTCCAGCCTCCAGCCTAGCCTCGCCTGAGGTTTCCTGCCCTCAGCCTCCTGCCAAGCTTCAACTCGAGTCTCCTGCCTTCAGCCCCCTGCCATACCTCGTCTCGAGTATTCTGTCTCCAGCCTCCTGCCAAGCCTCGTCTCGAGTCTCCTGCCTCCAGCCTCTTGCCAAGCCCCGCCACGAGTCTCCTGTCTCCACCCCCCTGCCAAGCCTCGCCTCGAGTCTCCAGTTTCCAGCCTCCAGTCTAGCCTCGCTTCAGGTTTCCTGCCTCCAGCCTCCTTCCTAGCCTCGTCTCAGACTTATTCCCTCCAAACTCCAACCTAGTCTCGCTCGAGTTTCCTGCCTCCAGCCTCGCCTCGATTCTCCTGCCAAGCCTCGTCTCCAGTCTCCTGTCTCCAGCCTCCTGCCTAGTCTCGCCTCCAGTCTCCTGCCAAGCCTCGCCTAGAGTCTCCTGCCTTTATCCTCCCGCCAAGCCTCGTCTCGCGACTCCTGCCTCCTGCCAATCTTTGCCTTGAGTCTCCTGCCTTCAGCCCCTGCCATGCCTCGCCTCGAGACTCCTGGCTCCTGCCTCCTGCCAAGCTTCGCCTCGAGTCTCCTGCCTCCATCCTCCTGCCAAGCCTCGCCTCGAGACTCCTGCCTCCAGCCTCCAGCCTAGCATCACCTCAGGTTTCCTGCCTCCAGCCTCCGGTCGAGCCTCGCCTCGAGTCTCCTGGCTCCAGCCTCCTGCCAAGCCTCGCCTCGAGTCTCCTGCCTCCAGCCTGCTGCCACGCATCGCCTCGAGTCTTCTGCCTTCAGCCACTTGCCAAGCCAAATCTCTAACTTCTAGCCTCAAGCCTGCAGTCTCCTGCATTGTCCTGCCTGCCTTCCAAGCCTTGGCCTTGCCTACTTCTGGGGTCTGGGCCAGAAGCAAGACCAAAGTACAGGGTCCTTGTCAAGTCTCTAGCTCGGAGTCCAAGCTTGGGCTCCCAGCTCTCTTGTCCAGTCCTGTTCCGGGTTCCCAGTTTTCGTGTCCATGTCCTTGCCATCTCCCTCTATCCTAGTCCTGTCCGTTGTACTTCAGTGTCTGTGTCTTGCAGTTGGATCCGTTCCCAGCCACGGCATTATGACAGAACAATCCAGCCAACCATGGACCCAGCGACACACACGCTGTCGTTTTCCTCTTGCCACACGGAGTTCCTTTCTGTCACATACTCTCCCTCAAGCCCTGGTCGTCAATAGTCTGGATACTCTGTTTGGTCGCCAGGAGGCTCCCGTAGGTGGGTGTATTGTCATGTTCCGGTCAGTGAAATCTGTATTCCGGTTCACGGTCCGGTCCATCGACCCTTACTCCAGGTTTTCATATCTATCCTGTTTCTGTTCTTGTTGAGCTAATTGAGGCAGCTGATGCTCATTGGGGCTGGATGCTGGATTCTTCTTGTCCTTACTCCTTGTATCCCTTTCTCTGTCTACTTTTTCCTCGCCCTAAGCCGATCCCTGTCTTGCCGGTAACTCTCGCCTCGCCTGAAGTTCTTGTCTCCCCTTGCGTTGCCTGAAGGCTTGCTTTGTCTTTCTGGTAACTCACGCCTCGTCTCGCCAGCAGTCTTGTCCTGGAGCTACCCTGTACCAAGCTCCCTACCTGTGCCTTCCCTCCGCCCATGTAAGCCAGGCCGTCTTGCTGTTAGCTGGGGTTGGTTCTGTCCCTTCCTGTCCCTTGCCTCCGTCGGGTAAGCCATTCCGTCTCGCCGTTACCTGCGCTTATTCCTGTCCCTTACTGTCCCTTGCGTCTGTCGGGTGGTGATCGGCGCCCTGCACAGGAGTACCATGCCATGATAAGGTGAACCGCGCCCTGCCCAGGAGGAGCCTGCCTCCAGCCTCCAGCCTCGCCTCGCCTCAGGTCTCCTGCCTCCAGCCTCCTGCCTAGATTCGTTTCAGGCTTCCCGCCTCCAAACTCGAGCATAGTCTCGCCTCTAGTCTCCTGCCTCCAGCCTCGCCTCGAGACTCCTGCAAAGCCTCGCCTCGAGTCTCCTGTCTCCAGCCTCCAGCCTAGCTTCGCCTCAGGTTTCCTGCCACAGCCTCCAGCCTAGTCTCGTCTCGAGTCTCCTGACTCCCTTCTCCTGCTAAGCCTCGCCTCGAGTCTCCTGTCTCCAGCCTCCTGCCAAGCCTCGCCTCGTGTCTCCTTTCTCCAGCCTGCTGCCAAGCCTCGCCTGGAGTCTCCTGTCTCCAGCCTCCTGCCATGCCTCGCCTCGAGTCTCCTGTCTCCAGCCTCCTGCCTAGTCTCGCCTCCAGCCTCCTGCCAAGCCTCGCCTCGAGTCTCCCGCCTTTAGCTTCCTGCCAGGCATCGCCTCGAGACTCATGCCTCCCGCAAAGCCTCGCCTCGAGTCTCCTGTCTCCAGCCTCCAGCCTAGCTTCGCCTCAGGTTTCCTGCCTCCAGCCTCCTGCCTAGCTTCAACTCGAGTCTCCTGCCTTCAGCCCCCTGCCATACCTCGTCTCGAGAATTCTGCCTCCAGCCTCCTGCCAAGCCTCGCCTCGAGTTTCCTGCCAAGCCTCGCCACAAGTCTCTTGTCTCCAGCCTCCTGCCAAGCCTCGCCTCGAGTATGCTGCCTCCAGTCTCCTGCCAAGCCTCGCCACGAGACTCCTGTCTCCACCCTCTGACAAGCCTCGCCTCGAGTCTCCAGTTTCCAGCCCCCTGCCAATCCTCGCCTCGAGTCTCCTGTTTCCAGCCTCCTGCCAAGCCTCGCCTCGAGTCTCCAGTTTCCAGCCTCCAGCCTAGCCTCGCCTCAGGTTTCCTGCCTCCAGCCTCCTGCCTAGCCTCGCCTCGATTCTCCTACCTCCAGCCTCCAGTCTCGCCTCGCCTCAGGTCTCCTGCTTAGCCTCGTCTCAGGCTTCTTGCCTCCAATCTCCAAACTAGTTTCGCCTCGAGTATCCTGCCTCCATCCTCGCCTCGAATCTCCTGCCAAGCCTCGTCTCGAGTCTCCTGTCTCCAGTCTGCTGCCAAGCCTCGCCTGGAGTCTCCTGTCTCCAGCCTCCTGCCATGCCTCGCCTCGAGTCTCCTGTCTCCAGCCTCCTGCCTAGTCTCGCCTCCAGCCTCCTGCCAAGCCTCGCCTCGAGTCTCCCGCCTTTAGCTTCCTGCCAGGCATCGCCTCGAGACTCATGCCTCCCGCAAAGCCTCGCCTCGAGTCTCCTGTCTCCAGCCTCCAGCCTAGCTTCGCCTCAGGTTTCCTGCCTCCAGCCTCCTGCCTAGCTTCAACTCGAGTCTCCTGCCTTCAGCCCCCTGCCATACCTCGTCTCGAGAATTCTGCCTCCAGCCTCCTGCCAAGCCTCGCCTCGAGTTTCCTGCCAAGCCTCGCCACAAGTCTCTTGTCTCCAGCCTCCTGCCAAGCCTCGCCTCGAGTATGCTGCCTCCAGTCTCCTGCCAAGCCTCGCCACGAGACTCCTGTCTCCACCCCTCTGACAAGCCTCGCCTCGAGTCTCCAGTTTCCAGCCCCCTGCCAATCCTCGCCTCGAGTCTCCTGTTTCCAGCCTCCTGCCAAGCCTCGCCTCGAGTCTCCAGTTTCCAGCCTCCAGCCTAGCCTCGCCTCAGGTTTCCTGCCTCCAGCCTCCTGCCTAGCCTCGCCTCGATTCTCCTACCTCCAGCCTCCAGTCTCGCCTCGCCTCAGGTCTCCTGCTTAGCCTCGTCTCAGGCTTCTTGCCTCCAATCTCCAAACTAGTTTCGCCTCGAGTATCCTGCCTCCATCCTCGCCTCGAATCTCCTGCCAAGCCTCGTCTCGAGTCTCCTGTCTCCAGCCTGCTGCCTAGTCTCGCCTCCAGCCTCCTGCCAAGCCTCGCCTCGAGACTCCTGCCTCCTGCCAAGCCTTGCCTTGAGTCTCCTGCCTCCAGCCTCCTGCCAAGTATCGCCTCGAGTCTCCTGTCTCCAGCCACCAGCCCAGCCTCACCTCAGGTTTCCTGTCTCCAGCCTCCAGCGTAGCCTCGCCTCGAGTCTCCTCCCTCCACCCTCCTACCAAGCCACGCCTCGAGTCTCCTGCCTTCAGCCTCTTGCCAAGCCAAGCCAAGTCTCTAAATTCTAGCCTCAAGCCTGAAGACTCCTGCCTCGTCCTGCCTGCAGACTCCTGCCTCGTTCTGCCTGCCTTCCAAGCCTCGTCCTTGTCTGGTTCTGGGGTCCGGGCCAGAGGCAAGACCCAATTACTGGGTCAAGTCTCTTGCTCGGAGTCCTATCTTGGACTCCCAGCTTTCTTGTCCAATCCTGTTCCGGGTTCCCAGTTTTCGTGTCCATGTCCTTGCCATTGCCCTGTATCCTAGTCCTGTCCGTTGTACTTCAGTGTCTGTGTCTTGCACTTGGGTGCGTACCCAGCCACCGCCTTATGACAGAACAATCCAGCCAACCATGGACCAGCGACACAGACACTGTCGTGTTCCTCTTGCCACCCGGAGTTCCTTTCTGTCACATACTCTCCTACCCGCTCGGGTCGTCAATAGTCTGGATACTCAGTTTGGTCGCCAGGAGGCTCCCGTGGGTTGGGGGGGTGGGGTGTGGGTGTATTGTCATGTTCCGGTCAGTGAAGTTTGTATTCCGGTTCACGGTCCGGTTCATCGACCCTTACTCCAGGTTTTCATATCTGCCCTGTTTCTGTTCTTGTTGAGCTAATTGAGGCAGCTGATGCTCATTAGGGCTGGCTGCATAAATACCTTCAGAGACCCAGGCGTGGCTGCTGGATTCTTCTTGTCCTTACTCCCTATATCCCTATCTCTGTCTTCTGTTTCCTCGCCTGAAGCCGAGCCCTGTCTTGCCGGTAGCTCTCGCCTCGCCTGAAGTTCTTGTCTCGCCTTGCGTTGCCTGAAGCCTTGCCTTGACTTGCTGGTAACTCACGCCTCGTCTCGCCAGCAGTCTTGTCCTGGAGCCACCCTGTACCTACCTCCCTACCGGTCCCTTCCCTCCGCCAAGGTAAGCCAGACCATCTTGCTGTTAGCTGGGGTTGGTTCTGTCCCTTCCTGTCACTTGCCTCCGTCGGGTAAGCCAAGCCGTCTCGCCGTTACCTGCGCTTGATTCTGTGCCTTCCTGTCCCTTGCCTCTATCGGGTGGTGATCCGCGCCCTGCACAGGAGAACCACGCCCTGCTAAGGTGAACGGCGCCCTGCACTAGAGGAGTCTACTTCCAGCCTCCAGTCTCGCCTCGCCTCAGGTCTCCAGGCTCCAGCCTCCTGCCTACTCTCGTCTCAGGTTTCCTGCCTCCAGCCTCCTACCAAGTCTCGTCTGGAGTCTCCTGCCTTCAGCCTCCTGCCAAGCCTCGCCTCGAGCCTTCTCCCTTCAGCCTCTTGCCAAGCCAAGCCAAGTCTCTAAGCTCTAGCCCCAAGCCTGAAGACTCCTGCCTCGTTCTGCCTGCCTTCCAAGCCTCGTACTTGCCTAGTTCTAGGATCCGGGCCAGAGGTAAGATCCAAGTACTGGGTCCTTGTCCAGTCTCTGGCTAGGAGTCCAAGCTTGGGTTCCTAGCTCTCTTGTCCAGTCCAGTTCCGGGTTCCCAGTTTTCGTGTCCATGTCCTTGCCATCGCCCTGTATCCTAGTCCTGTCCCTTGTACTTCAGTGTCTCTGTCTTGCACTTGGGTCCGTTCCCAGCCACCGCCTTATGACAGAACAATCCAGCCAACCATGGACCCAGCGACACAGACACTGTCCTTTCCCTCCTGCCTCCCGGAGTTCCTTTCTATTACATACTCTCCCACCCGTCTGGGTCGTCCATAGTCTGGATACTCTGTTTCATCGCCAGGAGGCTCCCGTGGGGTGGTGGGGGCGGGGTGGCTGTATTGTCATGTTCCGGTCAGTGAAGTCTGTATTCCGGTTCAACGGTCCGGTCCATCGACCCTTACTCCAGGTTTTCATATCTACCCTGTTTCTGTTCTTGTTGAGCTAATTGAGGCAGCTGATGATCATTGGGTCTGGCTGCATAAATACCTCCAGAGACCCAGGCGTGGCTGCTGGATTCTTCTTGTCCTTACACCGTGTATCCCTTCCTCGGTCTTCTGTTTCCTCGCCTGAAGCCGAGCCCTGTCTTGCCGGTAGCTCTCGCCTCGCCTGAAGTTCTTGTCTCGCCTTGCGTTGCCTGAAGCCTTGCCTTGACTTGCTGGTAACTCACGCCTCGTCTCGCCAGCAGTCTTGTCCTGGAGCCACCCTGTACCTAGCTCCCTACCTGTCCCTTCCCTCCGCCCAGGTAAGCCAGACCGTCTTGCTGTTAGCTGGAGTTGGTTCTGTATCTTCCTGTCCCTTGCCGCCGTCGGGTAAGCCAGGCCGTCTCACCGTTACCTGAGCTTCGTTCTGTCCCTTCCTGTCCCTTGCCTCTGTCGAGTGGTGATCTGCGCCCTGCACAGGAGTAACACGCCCTGCTAAATTGAACAGCGCCCGGCCCTGGAGGATTCTGCCACCATCCTCCAGCCTCGTCTCCCCTCAGTTCTCCTGCCTCCAGCCTCCTGCCTAGCCTCGTCTCAGGTTTCCTCCCACAGCCTCCAGCCTAGTCTCGTCTCGAGTCTCCTGCCTCCAGCCTCCTGCCAAGCCTCGTCTCGAGTCTCCTGCCTCCAGCCTCCTGCCAAGCCTCGCCTCGAGTCTCCCGTCTTCAGCCTCCTGCCAAGCCTCGCCTCGAGTCTCCTCCCTTTAGCTTCCTGCCAAGCCTCGGCTCGAGACTCTTGACTCCTGCTAAGCCTCGCCTTGAGTCTCCTGCCTCCAGCCTTCTGCCATATCTCACTTCGAGTCTCCTGTCTCCAGCCTGCTGCCATGCCTCGCCTCGAGTCTTCTGCCTTCAGCCTCTTGCCAAGCCAAGCCAAGTCTCTAACGTCTAGCCTCAAGCCTGATGACTCCTGCCTCGTCCTGCCTGCCTTCCATGTCCTTGCCATCGCCCTGTATCCTACTTCTGTCCGTTGTACTTCAGTGTCTGTGTCTTGCACTTGGGTCCGTTCCCAGCCACCGCCTTATGACAGAACAATCCAGCCAACCATGGACCCAGCGACACAAACACTGTCGTTTTCCTCTTGCCACCCGGAGTTCCTTTCTGTTACATACTCTCCCACTGGGCCGGGTCGTCCATAGTTTTGGTCGCCAGGAAGCTCCCGTGGGGTGGGAGGGGGTGTGGTGGTGGGTGTATTGTCATGTTCCGGTCAGGGAAGTCTATGTTCCGGTTCACGGTCCGCTCCATCGACACTTACTCCAGGTTTTCATATCTACCCTGTTCCTGTTCTAGTTGAGCTAATTGAGGCAGCTGATGATCATTGGGGCTGGCTGCATAAATATCTTCGGAGACCCAGGCGTGGCTGCTGGATTGTTCTTGTCCTTCCTCCCTGTATCCCTTACTCTGTCTTCCTGTCCCTTGCCTCCGTCGGGTAAGCCAGGCCGTCTCGCCGTTACCTGCGCTTAGTTCTGTCCCTTCCTGTCCCTTGCCTCTGTCGGGTGGTGATCCGCGCCCTGCACAGGAGTACCATGCCATGCTAAGGTGAACCGCGCCCTGCCAAGGAGGAGCATTCCTCCAACCTCCAGCCTCGCCTCGCCTCAGGTCTCCTACCTCCAGCCTCCTGCCTAGCATCGTCTCAGGCTTCCTGCCTCCAAATTCCAGCCTATTCTCGCCTCGAGTCTCCTGCCTCCAGCCTCGCCTCGAGTCTCCTGCCAAGCCTCGCCTCGAGTCTCCTGTCTCCAGCCTCCTGCCTAGTCTCGCCGCCAGCCTCCTGCCAAGCCTCGCCTCGAGTCTCCTGCCTTTATCCTCCTGCCAAGCCACACCTCGAGACTCCTGCCTCCTGCCAAGCCTCGCCTCGAGTCTTCTGCCTTCAGCCTCTTGCCAAGTCAAGCCAAGTCTCTAACTTCTAGCCTCAAGCCTGCAGACTTCTGCCTCGTCCTGCCTGCCTTCCAAGCCTCGTCCTTGCCTAGTTCTGTGGTCTGGGCCAGAGGCTAGACCCATGTACTGGGTCCTTGACAAGTCTCTGGCTCGGAGTCCAAGCTTCGGCTCCTAGCTCTCTTGTCCAGTCCTGTTCCGGGTTCCCAGTTTTCGTGTCCATGTCCTTGCAATCGCCCTGTATCCTAGTCCTGTCCGTTGTACTTCAGTGTCTGTGTCTTGCACTTGGGTCCGTTCCCAGCCACCGCCTTATGACAGAACAATCCAGCCAACCATGGACCCAGCGACACAGACACTGTCGTTTTCTTCTTGCCACCCGGAGTTCCTTTCTGTCACATACTCTCCTACCCGCCCGGGTCGTCAATAGTCTGGATACTCTGTTTGGTCGCCAGGAGGCTCCCGTGAGTTGGGGGGGTTGGGTGTGTTGTCATGTTCCGGTCAGTGAAGTCTGTATTCCGGTTCACTGTCCGGTCAATCGACCCTTACTCCAGGTTTTCATATCTACCCTGTTTCGGTCCTTGTTGAGCTAATTGAGGCAGCTGATGATCATTGGGTCTGGCTGCATAAATACCTTCAGAGACCCAGGCGTGGCTGTTGGATTCTTCTTGTCCTTACTCCGTGTATCCCTTCCTCTGTCTTCTGTTTACTCGCCTGAAGCCGAGCCCTGTCATGCCGGTATCTCTCTCCTCGCCCGAAGTTCTTGTCACACCTTGCGTTGCCTGAAGCCTTGCCTTGTCTTGTTGGTAACTCACGCCTCGTCTCGCCAGCAGTCTTGTCCTGGAGCCACCCTGTACCTAGCTCCCTACCTGTCCCTACCCTCCGCCCATGTAAGCCAGGCCGTCTTGCTGTTAGCATCGTTTCTGTCCCTTCCTGTCCCTTGCCTCCGTCGGGTAAGCCAGGCCGTCTCACCGTTACCTGCGCTTGGTTCTGTCCCTTCCTGTCCCTTGCCTCTGTCGGGTGGTGATCTGCGCCCTGCACAGGAGTACCACGCCCTGCTAAGGTGAACCGTGCCCTGCCCTGGAGTATTCTGCCTCCAGCCTCCAGCCTCGCCTCGCTTCAGGTCTCCTACGTCCAGCCTCCTGCCTAGCCTCGTCTCAGGTTTCCTGACAAAGCCTCCAGCCTAGTCTCGTCTCGAGTCTCCTGTCTCCAGCCTCCTGCCAAGCCTCGCCTCGACTCTCCTGTCTCCAGCCTGCTGCCAAGCCTCGCCTGGAGTCTCCTGTCTCCAGCCTCCTGCCATGCCTCGCCTCGAGTCTCCTGTCTCCAGCCTCCTGCCTAGTCTCGCCTCCAGCCTCCTGCCAAGCCTCGCCTCGAGTCTCCCGCCTTTAGCCTCCTGCCAGGCATCGCCTCGAGACTCATCCCTCCCACAAAGCCTCGTCTCGAGTCTCCTGTCTCCAGCCTCCTGCCAAGCCTCGCCTCGATTCTCCTACCTCCAGCCTCCAGTCTCGCCTCGCCTCAGGTCTCCTGCCTCCAGCCTCCTGCCTAGCCTCGCCTCGATTCTTCTACCTCCAGCCTCCAGTCTCGCCTCGCCTCAGGTCTCCTGCCTAGCCTCGTCTCAGACTTCTTGCCTCCAATCTCCAAACTAGTTTCGCCTCGAGTTTCCTGCCTCCATCCTCGCCTCGAATCTCCTGCCAAGCTTCGTCTCGAGTCTCCTGTCTCCAGCCTGCTGCCAAGCCTCGCCTCGAGACTCCTGCCTCCTGCCAAGCCATGCCTTGAGTCTCCTGCCTCCAGCCTCCTGCCAAGCCAAGCCAAGTCCCTAACTTCTAGCCTCAAGCCTGAAGACTTTTGCCTCGTCCTGCCTGCAGACTCCTGCCTCGTTCTGCCTGCCTTCCAAGCCTCGTCCTGGCCTAGTTCTGGGGTCCGGGCCAGAGGCAAGACCCAATTACTGGGTCAAGTCTCCTGCTCGGAGTCCTATCTTGGGCTCCCAGCTCTCTTGTCCAGTCCTGTTCCGGGTTCCCAGTTTTCGTGTCCATGTCTTTGCCATTGCCCTGTATCCTAGTCCTGTCCGTTGTACTTCAGTGTCTGTGTCTTGCACTTGGGTCCGTTCCCAGCCACCGCCTTATGACAGAACAATCCAGCCAACCATGGACCCAGCGACACAAACACTGTCGTTTTCCTCTTGCCACCCGGAGTTCCTTTCTGTTACATACTCTCCCACTGGGCCGGGTCGTCCATAGTTTTGGTCGCCAGGAAGCTCCCGTGGGGTGGGAGGGGGTGTGGTGGTGGGTGTATTGTCATGTTCCGGTCAGGGAAGTCTATGTTCCGGTTCACGGTCCGCTCCATCGACACTTACTCCAGGTTTTCATATCTACCCTGTTCCTGTTCTTGTTGAGCTAATTGAGGCAGCTGATGATCATTGGGGCTGGCTGCGTCAATATCTTCGGAGACCCAGGCGTGGCTGCTGGATTGTTCTTGTCCTTCCTCCCTGTATCCCTTACTCTGTCTTCCTGTCCCTTGCCTCCGTCGGGTAAGCCAGGCCGTCTCGCCGTTCCCTGCGCTTAGTTCTGTCCCTTCCTGTCCCTTGCCTCTGTCGGGTGGTGATCCGCGCCCTGCACAGGAGTACCATGCCATGCTAAGGTGAACCGCGCCCTGCCAAGGAGGAGCATTCCTCCAGCCACCAGCCTCACCTCGCCTCAGGTCTCCTACCTTCAGCCTCCTGCCTAGCATCGTCTCAGGCTTCCTCCCTCCAAATTCCAGCCTATTCTCGCCTTGAGTCTCCTGCCTCCAGCCTCGCCTCGAGTCTCCTGCCAAGCCTCGCCTCGAGTCTCCTGTCTCCAGCCTCCTGCCTAGTCTCGCCGCCAGCCTCCTGCCAAGCCTCGCCTCGAGTCTCCTGCCTTTATCCTCCTGCCAAGCCACACCTCGAGACTCCTGCCTCCTGCCAAGCCTCGCCTCGAGTCTTCTGCCTTCAGCCTCTTGCCAAGTCAAGCCAAGTCTCTAACTTCTAGCCTCAAGCCTGCAGACTCCTGCCTCGTTCTGCCTGCCTTCCAAGCCTCGTCCTTGCCTAGTTCTAGGGTCCGGGCCAGAGGTAAGATCCAAGTACTGGGTCCTTGTCCAGTCTCTGGCTCGGAGTCCAAGCTTGGGCTCCTAGCTCTCTTGTCCAGTCCAGTTCCGGGTTCCCAGTTTTCGTGTCCATGTCCTTGCCATCGCCCTGTATCCTAGTCCTGTCCCTTGTACTTCAGTGTCTCTGTCTTGCACTTGGGTCCGTTCCCAGCCACCGCCTTATGACAGAGCAATCCAGCCAACCATGGACCCAGCGACACAGACACTGTCCTTTTCCTCTTGCCTCCCGGAGTTCCTTTCAGTTACATACTCTCCCATCCGCCCGGGTCGTCCATAGTCTGGATACTCTCTTTGATCGCCAGGAGGCTCCCGTGGGGTGGTGGAGGCGGGGTGGCTGTATTGTCATGTTCCGGTCAGTAAAGTCTATATTCCGGTTCACGGTCCGGTCCATCGACCCTTACTCCAGGTTTTCATATCTGCCCTGTTCCTGTTCTTGTTGAGCTAATTGAGGCAGCTGATGAACATTGGGGCTGGCTGCATAAATACCTTCAGAGACCCAGGCGTGGCTGCTGGATTGTTCATGTCCTTACTCCGTGTATCCCTTCCTCTGCCTTCCTGTCCCTTGCCCCCGTCGGGTAAGCCAGGCCGTCTCGCCGTTACCTGCGCTTAGTTCTGTCCCTTCTTGTCCCTTGCCTCTGTCGGGTGGTGATCCGTGCCCTGCACAGGAGTACCATGCCATGGTAAGGTGAACTGCGCCCTGCCCAGGAGGAGCAGTCCTCCAGCCTCCAGCCTCGCCTCACCTCAGGTCTCCTGCCTCCAGCCTCGCCTCACCTCAGGTCTCCTGCCTCCAGCCTCCTGCCTAACCTCGTCTCAGGCTTCCCGTCTCCAACCTCCAGCCTTGTCTCGCCTCGAGTCTCCTGCCTCCAGCCTCGCCTCGAGTCTCCTGCCAAGCCTCGTCTCGAGTCTCCTGTCTCCAGCCTCCAGCCTAGCCTCGCCTCAGGTTTCCCGCCTCCAGCCTCCTGCCAAGCCTCGCCTCGTGTCTCCTGTTTCCAACCTCCTGCCAAGCCTCGCCTCAAGACTCCTGTCTCCAAACTCAGCCTAGCCTCGCCTCAGGTTTCCTGCCTCCAGCCTCCAGCCTAGCCTAGCCTCGAATCTCCTACCTCCAACCTCCTGCCAAGCCTCGCCTCGAGTCTCCTGCCTCCAAACTGCGGCCAAGCCTCGCTTCGAGTCTTCTGCCTTCAGCCACTTGCCAAGCCAAGCCAAGTCTCTAACTTCTAGCCTCAAGCCTGCAGACTGCTGCCTCGTCCTGCCTGCAGACTCGTGCCTCGTTCTGCCTGCCTTCCAAGCCTCGTCCTTGTCTTATTCTGGGGTCTGAGACAAAGGGAAGACCCAAGCACTGGGTCCTTGTCAACTCTCTGACTCGGAGTCCAAGCTTGGGCTCCTAGCACTCTTGTCCAGTCCTGTTCCGGGTTCCCAGTTTTCGTGTCCATGTCCTTGCAATCGCCCTGTATCGTAGTCCTGTCCGTTGTACTTCAGTGTCAGTGTCTTGCACCCGGATTTCCTTTCTGTCACATACTCTCCCACAGGTGCGGGTCGTCTACAGTCTGGATACACTGTTTGGTCGCCAGGAGGCTCCCGTGGGTTGGCGGGGGAGTGGGGTGTATTGTCATGTTCCGGTCAGTGAAGTCTGTATTCCGGTTCACGGTCCGGTCCATCGACCCTTACTCCAAGTTTTCATATCTACCCTGTTTCTGTTCTTCTTGAGCTAATTGAGGCAGCTGATGATCATTGGGTCTGGCTGCATAAATACCTCCAGAGACCCAGGCGTGGCTGCTGGATTCTTCTTGTCCTTACACCGTGTATCCCTTCCTCTGTCTTCTGTTTCCTCGCCTGAAGCCGAGCCCTGTCTTACCGGTAACTCTCGCCTCCCCTGAAGTTCTTGTCTCGCCTTGCGTTGCCTGAAGCCTTGCCTTGACTTGCTGGTAACTCACGCCTCGTCTCGCCAGCAGTCTTGTCCTGGAGCCACCCTGTACCTAGCTCCCTACCTGTCCCTTCCCTCCGCCCATGTAAGCCAGGTTGTCTTGCTGTTAGCTGGGGTTGGTTCTGTATCTTCCTGTCCCTTGCCGCCGTCGGGTAAGCCAGGCCGTCTCACCGTTACCTGTGCTTGGTTCTGTCCCTTCCTGTTCCTTGCCTCTGTCCAGTGGTGATCTGCGCCCTGCACAGGAGTAACACGCCCTGCTAAATTGAACAGCGCCCGGCCCTGGAGGATTCTGCCACCAGCCTCCAGCCTCGCCTCGCCTCAGTTCTCCTGCCTCCAGCCTCCTGCCTAGCCTGGTCTCAGGTTTACTGCCACAGCCTCCAGCCTAGTCTCGTCTCGAGTCTCCTGCCTCCAGCCTCCTGCCAAGCCTCGTCTCGAGTCTCCTGCCTCCAGCCTCCTGCCAAGCCTCGTCTCGATTCTCCTGTCTCCAGCCTCCTGCCAAGCCTCGCCTCGAGTCTCCTCCCTTTAGCTTCCTGCCAAGCCTCGGCTCGAGACTCTTGACTCCTGCTAAGCCTCGCCTTGAGTCTCCTGCCTCCAGCCTTCTGCCATATCTCACTTCGAGTCTCCTGCCTCCAGCCTGCTGCCATGCCTCGCCTCGAGTCTTCTGCCTTCAGCCTCTTGCCAAGCCAAGCCAAGTCTCTAACGTCTAGCCTCAAGCCTGAAGACTCCTGCCTCGTCCTGCCTGCCTTCCATGTCCTTGCCATCGCCCTGTATCCTACTTCTGTCCGTTGTACTTTAGTGTCTGTGTCTTGCACTTGGGTCCGTTCCCAGCCACCGCCTTATGTCAGAACAATCCAGCCAACCATGGACCCAGCGACACAAACACTGTCGTTTTCCTCTTGCCACCCGGAGTTCCTTTCTGTTACATACTCTCCCACAGGGCCGGGTCGTCCATAGTCTGGATATTCTGTTTGGTCGCCAGGAGGCTCCCGTGGGGTGGGAGGGGGTGTGGTGGTGGGTGTATTGTCATGTTCCGGTCAGGGAAGTCTATATTCGGTCCGGTCCATCGACCCTTACTCCAGGTTTTGATATCTACCCTGTTCCTGTTCTTGTTGAGCTAATTGAGGCAGCTGATGATCATTGGGGCTGGCTGCATAAATATCTTCGGAGACCCAGGCGTGGCTGCTGGATTGTTCTTGTCCTTCCTCCGTATATCCCTTCCTCTGTCTTCCTGTCCCTTGCCTCTGTCGGGTTGTGATCAGCGCCCTGCACAGGAGTACCATGCCATGCTAAGTTGAAACGCGCCCTGCCAAGGAGGAGCATCCCTCCAGCCTCCAGCTTCGCCTCGCCTCAGGTCTCCTGCCTCCAGCCTCCTGCCAAGTCTCGCCTCGAGTCTCCTGCCTCCAGCCTCCTGCCACGCCTCGCCTCGAGTCTCCTGCCTCCAGCCAAGCCTCGCCTTGAGTCTCCTGCCTCCAGCCTCCTGCCAAGCCTATGCCTCCAGCCTCCTGCCAAGCCTCGCCTAGAGTCTCCTGTCTCCAGCCTCCTGCGCAGCCTTGCCTCGAGTCTCTTGCCTTTCCCCTCCTGTCAAGCCTCGCCGCGATTCTCCTATCTCCAGCCTCCAGCCGAGTCTCGCCTCAGGTTTCCTGCCTCCAGCCTCCTGCCTAGCCTCAACTCGAGTCCCCTGCCTTCAGCCCCCTGCCATACTTCGCCTCGAATCTCCTGCCTCCATCCTCCTGCCAAGCCTCGCCTCGCGTCTCCTGTCTCCAGCCTCCAGCCTAGCCTCGCCTCAGGTTTCTTGCCTCCAGCCTCCTGCCTAGCCTTGCCTCAAGTCTCCTGCCTCCAGCCTCCTGCCATGACTCACTTCCAGTCTCCTGCGTCCAGCCTCCTCCCACTCCTCGCCTCGAGTCTCCTGCCAAGCCTCGCCTCGAGTCTCCTGTCTCCAGCCTCCTGCCTAGTCTCGCCGCCAGCCTGCTGCCAAGCCTCGCCTCGAGTCTCCTGCCTTTATCCTCCTGCCAAGCCACACCTCGAGGCTCCTACCTCCTGCCAAACCTCGCTTCGAGTCTACGGCATCCAGCCTGCGGCCAAGCCTCGCCTCGAGTCTTCTGCCTTCAGCCTCTTGCCAAGCCAAGCTAAGTCTCTAACTTCTAGCCTCAAGCCTGCAGACTGCTGCCTCGTCCTGCCTGCAGACTCCTGCCTCGTTCTGCCTGCCTTCCAAGCCTCATCCTTGCCTAGTTCTGTGGTCTGGGCCAGAGGCAAGACCCATGTACTGGGTCCTTGACAAGTCTCTGGCTCGGAGTCCAAGCTTGGGCTCCTAACTCTCTTGTCCAGTCCTGTTCCGGGATCCCAGTTTTCGTGTCCATGTCCTTGCCATCGCCCTGTATCCTAGTCCTGTCCGTTGTACTTCAGTGTCTGTGTCTTGCACTTGGGTCCGTTCCCAGCCACCGCCTTATGACAGAACAATCCAGCCAACCATGGACCCAGCGACACAGACACTGTCCTTTTCCTCTTGCCACCCGGAGTTCCTTTCTGTCACATACTCTCCTACCCGCCCGGGTCGTCAATAGTCTGGATACTCTGTTTGGTCGCCAGGAGGCTCCCGTGGGTTGGGGAGGTGGGTGTGTTGTCATGTTCCGGTCAGTGAAGTCTGTATTCCGGTTCACTGTCCGGTCAATCGACCCTTACTCCAGGTTTTCATATCTAACCTGTTTCGGTCCTTGCTGAGCTAATTGAGGCAGCTGATGATCATTGGGTCAGGCTGCATAAATACCTTCAGAGACCCAGGCGTGGCTGCTGGATTCTTCTTGTCCTTACTCCGTGTATATCTTCCTCTGTCTACTCGCTTGAAGCCGAGCCCTGTCCTGGAGTACTCTGCCTCCAGCCTCCTGCCTAGCCTCGTCTCAGGTTTCCTGCCACAGCCTGCAGCCTAGTCTCGTCTCGAGTCTCCTGCCTCCCACCTCCTGCCAAGCCTCGCCTCGAGTCTCCTTTCTCCAGCCTCCTGCCAAGCCTCGCCTCGAGTCTCCTTTCTCCAGCCTGCTGCGAAGCCTCGTTTCGAGTCTCCTGTCTCCCGCCTCCTGCCAAGCCTCGCCTCGAGGCTCCTGTCTCCAGCCTCCTGCCTAGTCTCGCCTCCAGCCTCCTGCCAAACTTTGCATCGAGTCTTCTGCCTTTAGCCTCCTGCCAGGCCTCGCCTCGAGACTCATGCCTCCTGTAAAGCCTCGCCTCGAGTCTCCTGTCTCCAGCCTCCAGCCTAACCTCGCCTCAGGTTTCCTGACTCCAGCCTCCTCCTAGCTTCAACTCGAATCTCCTGCCTTCAGCCCCCTGCCATACCTCGTCTCGAGAATCCTGCCTCCAGCATCCTGCCAAACCTCGCCTCGAGTCTCCTGCCAAGCCTCGCCACGAGTCTCCTGTCTCCACTCCCCTACCAAGCCTCGCCTCGAGTCTTCAGTTTCCAGCCTCCAGCCTCGCCTCACCTCAGGTCTCCTGCCTCCAGCCTCCTGCCTAGTCTCGTCTCAGGTTTCTTGCCCCCAAACTCCAACCTAGTCTCGCCTCGAGTTTCCTGCCTCCAGCTTCGCCTCGAGTCTCCTGCCAAGCCTCGTCTCGAGTCGCCTGTCTCCAGCCTCCTGCCTAGTCTCGCCTCCAGTCTCCTGCCAAGTCTCGCCTCGAGTCTCCTGCCTTTATCCTCCTGCTAAGCCTCGCTTCGAGACTCCTGCCTCCTGCCAAGCCTTGCCTTGAGTCTCCTGCCACCAGCCTCCAGCCAAGCCTCGGCTCGAGTCTCCTGTCTCCAGCCATCAGCCTAGCCTCACCTCTGGTTTCCTGCCTCCTGCCTCCGGCCTAGCTTCAACTCGAGTCTCCTGCCTTCAGCCCCCTGCCATAACTCGTCTCAAGAATCCTGCCTCCAGCCTCCTGCCAAACCTCACTTCGATTCTCCTGCCAAGCCTCGCCACGAGTCTCTTGTCTGCAGCTTCCTGCCAAGCCTCGCCTCGAGTCTCCAGTTTCCAGCCTCCAGCCTAGCCTCGCCTCAGGTTTCCTGCCTCCAGCCTCCTGCCTAGCCTCGCCTCGATTCTCCTACCTCCAGCCTCCAGCCTCGCCTCGCCTCAGGTCTCCTGCCTCCAGCCTCCTGCCTAGCCTCGTCTCAGGCTTCCTGCCTCCAAACTCCAACCTAGTCTCGCCTCGAGTTTCCTGCCTCCAGCCTCGCATCGACTCTCCTGCCACGCCTCGTCTCGAGCCTCCTGTCTCCAGCCTCCTGCCAAGCCTCGCCTCGAGTCTCCTGCCTTTATCCTCCTGCCAAGCCTCGCTTCGAGACTCCTGCCTCCTGCCAAGCCTCGCCTCGAGTCTCCTGTCTCCAGCCACTAGCCTAGCCTCACCTCAGGTTTCCTGCCTCCAGCCTCCGGCCAAGCCTCGCCTCGAGTCTCCTGCCTCCAGCCTCCTGCCAAGCCTCGTTTCCAGTCTCCTGCCTCCTGCCTCGAGCCAAGACTCGCCTCGAGTCTCCTGCCTCCAGCCTGTTGCCAAACCAAGCCAAGTCTCTAACTTGTAGCCTCAAGCCTGAAGACTCCTGCCTCGTCCTGCCTGCAGACTCCTGCCTCGCTCTGCCTGCCTTCCAAGCCTCATCCTTGCCTAGTTCTGGTGTCCGGGCCAGAGGCAAGAACCAATTACTGGGTCAAGTCTCCTGCTCGGAGTCCTATCTTGGGCTCCCAGCTCTCTTGTCCAGTCCTGTTCCGGGTTCCCAGTTTTCGTGTCCATGTCCTTGCCATCGCCCTGTATCCTAGTCCTGTCCGTTGTACTGCAGTGTCTGTGTCTTGTACTTGGGTCCGTTCCCAGCCATCGCCTTCTGACAGAACAATCCAGCCAACCATGGACCCAGCGACACAGACACTGTCGTTTTCCTCTTGCCACCCGGAGTTCCTTTTTGTCACATAATCTCTTACCCGCCCGGGTCGTCAATAGTCTGGATACTCCGTTTGGTCTCCAGGAGGCTCCCGTGGGTTGGGGGGTTGGGTGTGTTGTCATGTTCCGGTCAGTGAAGTCTGTATTCCGGTTCACGGTCCGGTTCATCGACCCTTACTCCAGGTTTTCATATCTGCCCTGTTTCTGTTCTTGTTGAACTAATTGAGGTAGCTGATGCTCATTGGGGCTGGCTGCATAAATACCTTCAGAGACCCAGGCGTGGCTGTTGGATTCTTCTTGTCCTTACTCTGTATATCCTGCTGCCAAGCTTCGCCTCGAGTCTCTGCCATTAGCCCCCTGCCAAGCCTCGCCTTGAGTCTCCTGCCTCCAGCCTCCTTCCAAGCCTTGGCTCGAGTCTCCTGCCAAGCCACGCCTCGAGTCTCCTGCCTTTAGCCTCCTGCCATGCCTCACCTCGAGACTCCTGCCTCCTGCCAAGCGTCGCCTTGAGTCTCCAGCCTCCATCCTCCTGCCAAGCCTCCCCTCGAGTCTCCTGCCACAAGCCTACTGACAAGCCTCGCCTCGAGCCTCCTACCTCTAGTCTCCTGCCAAGCCTTGCCTCGAATCTCCTGTCTCGATTCTCCTGCCAAGCCTCGCCGCGAGTCTCCTGTCTCCACCCTCCAGCCTAGTCTCGCCTCAGGTTTCCTGCCTCCAGCCTCCGGCCTAGCCTCAACTCGAGTCTCCTGACTTCAGCCCCCTGCCATGCCTCGCCTCGAGTCTCGTGCCTCCTGTCAAGCTTCGCCTCGAGTCTTCTGCCTCCAGACTTCTGCCAAACCCTACCTCGAGACTCCTGCCTCCTGCCAAGCCTCGCCCTGACTCTGCTGACTCCATCCTCCTGCCAAGCCACGCCTCGAGTCTCCTGCCTCCAGCCTCCTGCCAAGCCTCCCCTCGAGTCTCCTGCCACTAGCCTACTGACAAGCCACGCCTCGAGCCTCCTGCCTCCAGCCTCCTGCCTAGCCTGGCCTCGAATCTCCTGCCTCCAGCTTCCTGCCAAGCCTCGCATCGAGCCTTCTGCCTTCAGCCTCCTGCCAAGCCTCGCCTCGAGTCTCCTGCCTCCAGCCTCCTGCCAAGCCTCGCCTCAAGTCTCCTACCTTCAGCCTCTTGCCAAGCCAAGCCAAGTCTTTAACTTCTAGCCTCAAGCCTGAAGACTCCAGCCTCGCCCTGTCTGCAGACTCCTGCCTCGTTCTGCCTGCATTCCAAGCCTTGTCCTTGCCTAGTTCTAGGGTCCGGGCCAGAGGAAAGACCCAAGTAGTTTGTCCTTGTCCAGTCTCTGTCTCAGAGTCCAAGCTTCGGCTCCTAGCTCTCTTGTCCTGTCCTGTTCCGGGTTCCCAGTTTTCGTGTCCATGTCCTTGCCATCGCCCTGTATCCTAGTCCTGTCCGTTGTACTTCAGTGTCTGTGTCTTGCACGTGGGTCTTTTCCCAGCCACCGCCTTATGACAGAACAAGCCAGCCAACATTGGACCCAGCGACACAGACACTGTCGTTTTCCTCTTGCCACCCGGAGTTCCTTTCTGTTACATACTGTCCCACACGCCCGGGTCGTCCATTGTCTGGATACTCTGTTTGGTCGCTATCAGGCTCCGAGGGGTGATGGGGGGGTGGGTGTATTGTCATGTTCCGGTCAGTGAAGTCTGTATTCCGGTTCACGGTCCGGTCCATCAACCCTTACTCCAGGTTTTCATATCTACCCTTTTCTGTTCTTGTTGAGCTAATTGAGGCAGCTGATGCTCATTAGGGCTGGCTGCATAAATACCTTCAGAGACCCAGGCGTGGCTGCTCGATTCTTCTTGTCCTTAATCCGTGTATCCATTCCTCTGTCTTCTGTTTCCTCGCCTGAAGCTGTGCCCTGTCTTGCCGGTACTCTCGCCTCACCTGAAGTTCTTGTCTCGCCTTGCGTTGTCTGAAGCCTTGCTTTGTCTTGCTGGTAACTCACGCCTCGTCTCGCCTGCTATATTGTCCTGGAGCAACCCTGTACCTAGCTCCCTTCCAGTCCCTTACCTCCGCCCAGGTAAGCCATGCCGTCTCGCCGTTTCCTGTGGATGGTTCTATTCCTTCCTGTCCCTTGCCTCTGTCCGGTGATGATCCACGCCCTGCGCAGGAGTACCACGCCATGCTAAGGTGAACCGCGCTATGCCCAGGAGGTGTTTGCCTCCAGCCTCCAGTCGCGCCTCGTTTCAGGTTTCCTGCCTCCAGCCCCCAGCCTTGTTTCGACTCATCTCTCCTGCCTCCAGCCTCCTGCCTAGCCTCGTCTCAACTTGCCTGCCTCCATCCTCCAGCCAAGCCTCGGCTCGAATCTCCTGTCCCCAGCCTCCTGACAAGCCTCGCCTCGAGTCTCCTCTCTCCAGACTCCGGCCAAGCCGCGCCTCGAGTCTCCAGTCTCTAGCCTCCTGCCAAGCCTCGCCTCGAGTCTCCTGGCTTCAGCCTCCTGCCAAGCCTCGCCTCGAGTCTCCTGGCTTTAGCCTCCTGCCAAGCCTCGCCTCGAGACTCCTGACGCCTACCAAGCCTCGCCTTGAGTCTCCTGCCTCCATGCTCCTGCCAAGCCTCACCTCGAGTCTCCTGCCACCAGCCTCCTGCCAAGCCTCGCCTCGAGTCTCCTGCCTCCATCCTCCTGTCATGCGTCGCCTCGAGTCTTCGGCCTTCAGCCTCTTGCCAAGCCAAGCCAAGTCTCTAACCTATAGCCTTAAGCCTGAAGACTCCTGCCTCGTCCTGCCTGCAGACTCCTGCCTCGCTCTGCCTCCCTTCCAAGCCTCATCCTTGCCCAGTTCTGGGGTCCGGGCCAGAGGCAAGACCCAAGTACTGGGTCCT
Organism: Mobula birostris; assembly: GCF_030028105.1. NCBI lineage: Eukaryota > Metazoa > Chordata > Chondrichthyes > Myliobatiformes > Myliobatidae > Mobula > Mobula birostris. The sequence goes on along the minus strand of NC_092374.1, from coordinate 199,191,140 downwards.
TGTCCAGTCTCTGGCTCGGAGTCCAAGCTTGGGCTCCTAGCTCTCTTCTCCAGTCCTGTTCCGGGTTCCCAGTTTTCGTGTCCATGTCCTTGCCATCGCCCTGTATCCTACTTCTGTCCGTTGTACTTCAGTGTCTGTGTCTTGCACTTGGGTCCGTTCCCAGCCACCGCCCTATGACAGAAAAATCCAGCCAACCATGGACCCAGCGACACAGACACTGTCGTTTTCCTCTTGCCACCCGGAGTTGCTTTCTGTTACATACTCTCCCACACGCCCGGGTAGTCCATAGTCTGGATACTCTGTTTGGTCGCCAGGAAGCTCCCGTGGGGTGCGGGGGGTGTGTGTATAGTCATGTTCCGGACAGTGAAGTCTGTATTCCGGTTCACGGTCCGGTCCATCGACCCTTACTCCAGGTTTTTCTATCTACCCTGTTTCTGTTCTTGTTGAGCTAATTGAGGCAGCTGATGATCATTGGGGCTGGCTGCATAAATACCTTCAGAGACCCAGGTGTGGCTGCTGGATTCTTCTTGTCCTTACTCCGTGTATCCCTTCCTCTCTCTTCTGTTTCCTCGCCTGAAGCTGTGCCCTGCCTTACCGGTAACTCTCGCCTCGCCTGAAGTTCTTGACTCACCATGCGTTGACTGAAGCCCTGCCTTGTCTTGCTGGTAACTCACGCCTCGTCTCGCCGGCAGTCTTGTCCTGGAGCCACCCTGTACCTAGCTCCCTTCCTGTCCCTTGCCTCCGCCCAGGTAAGCCAGGCCATCTTGCCGTTACCTGGGGTTGGTTCTGTCGTTTCCTGTCCCTTGCATTCGTCGGGAAAGCCAGGCAGTCTCGCCGTTACCTGCGCTTGGTTCTGTCCCTTCCTGACCCTTGCCTCTGTCGGGTGGTGATCCGTGCCCTGCACAGGAGTACCACGCCCTGCCCAGGTGAACCGCGCCCTGCAAAGGTGAACTGCGTCCTGCCCGGGAGGAGTCTGCCTCCAGCCACCTGCCAAGCCTCGCCTCAAGTCTCTTGTCTCCAGCCTCCTGCCAAGCCTCGGCTCCAGCCTCCTGCTAAGCCGCGCCTCGAGTCTTCAGTCTCTAGGCTCCTGCCAACCCTCGCCTCCAGCCTCCTGCCAAGCCTCGCCTCGAGTCTCCTAGCTTTAGCCTCCTGCCAAGCCTCGCATCGAGACTCCTGCCTCCTACCAAGCCTCGCCTTGAGTCTCCTGCCTCCATGCTCCTGCCAAGCTTCGCCTCTAGTCTCCTGCCACCAGCCTCCTGCCAAGCCGCGCCTCGAGTCTCCAGTCTCCAGCCTCCTGCCAAGCCTCGCCTCGAGTTTCCTGGCTTTAGCCTCCTGCCAAGCCTCGCCTCGAGACTCCTGCCTCCTACCAAGCCTCGCCTTGAGTCTCCTGCCTCCATCCTCCTGCCAAGCCTCGCCTCGAGTCTCCTGTCTTCAGCCTCCTGCCAAGCCTCGCCTCGAGTCTCCTGTCTCCAGACTACTGCAAAGCCTCGCCTCGAGTCTCCAGTCTCTAGCCTCCTGCCAAGCCTCGCCTCGCGTTTCCTGGCTTTAGGCTCCGGCCAAGCCTCGCCTCGAGACTCCTGCCTCCTACCAAGCCTCGCCTTGAGTCTCCTGCCTCCATCCTCCTGCCAAGCCTCGCCTCGACTCTCCTGTCTTCAGCCTCCTGCCAAGCCTCGCCTCGAGTCTCCTGTCTCCAGACTACTGCAAAGCCTCGCCTCGAGTCTCCTGCCAAGCCGCGCCTCGAGTCTCCAGTCTCTAGCCTGCTGCCAACCCTCGCCTCCAGCCTCCTGCCTCCTACCAAGCCTCGCCTTGAGTCTCCTGCCTCCAGCCTGCTGCCAATCCTCGCCTCGAGTCTCCTGCCTCCAGCCTGCTGCCAAGTCTCGCCTCGAGTCTCCTACTTCCAGCCTCCTGCGAAGCCTCACTTCGAGCCTTCTGCCTTCAGCCTGCTGCCAATCCTCGCCTCGAGTCTCCTGACTCCAGCCTCCTGCCAAGCCTCGCCTCGAGTCTCCTGCCTTCTGCCTCTTGCCAAGCCAAGCCAAGTCTGTAACTTCTAGCCTCAAGCCTGAAGACTCCAGCCTCGTCCTGTCTTCAGACTCCTGCCTCGTTCTGCCTGCCTTCCAAGCCTTGTCCTTGTCTTGTTCTAGGTTCCGGGCCAGAGGTAAGACCCAAGTAGTGTGTCCTTGTCCAGTCTCTGTCTCAGAGTCCAAGCTTGGGCTCCTAGCTCTCTTGTCCTGTCCTGTTCCGGGTTCCCAGTTTTCGTGTCCATGTCCTTGCCATCGCCCTGTATCCTAGTCCTGTCCGTTGTACTTCAGTGTCTATGTCTTACACTTGGGTCCGTTCCAGCCACCGCCTTATGACAGAACAAGCCAGCCAACCTTGGACCCAGCGACACAGACACTGTCGTTTTCCTCTTGCCACCCGGAGTTCCTTCCTGTTACTTACTGTCCCACCCGCCCGGGTCGTCCATAGTCTGGATACTCTATTTGGTCGCTATCAGGCTCCCGTGGGGTGATGGCGGGGTGAGTGTATTCTCATGTTCCGGTCAGTGAAGTCTGTATTCCGGTTCACGGTCCGGTCTATCGACCCTTACTCCAGGTTTTCATATCCACCCTGTTTCTCTTCTTGTTGAGCTAATTGAGGCAGCTGATGCTCATTGGGGCTGGCTGCATAAATACCTTCAGAAGCCCAGGTGTGGCTGCCGGATTCTTCTTGTCCTTAATCCATGTATCCCTTCCTCTGTCTTCTGTTTCCTCGCCTGAAGCTGTGCCCTGTCTTGCCGGTAACTCTCTCCTCGCCTGAAGTTCTTGTCTCGCCTAGCGTTACCTGAAGCCTTGCCTTGTCGTGCTGGTAACTCACGCCTCGTCTCGCCTGCTATCTTGTCCTGGAGCCACCCTGTACCTAGCTCCCTTCCTGTCCCTTGCCTCCGCCCAGGTAAGCCATGCCATCTCGCCGTTTCCTGCGGTTGGTTCAGTCCCTTCCTGTCCCTTGCCTCTGTCTGGTGATGATCCACGCCCTGCACAAGAGTACCACGCCCTGCTAAGGTGAACCGCACCATGCCCAGGACGAGTTTGCCTCCAGCCTCCACCCTCGCCTCGTCTCAGGTTTCCTGCCTCCAGCCCCCAGCCTTGTCTCGCCTCATCTCTCCTGCCTCCAGCCTCCTGCCTAGCCTCGTCTCAAGTTGCCTGCCTCCATCCTCCTGCCAAGCCTCGGCTCGAGTCTCCTGTCTCCAGCCTCCTGCCAAGCCTCACCTCGAAACTCCTGCCTCCTACCAAGCCTCGCCTTGAGTCTCCTGCCTCCATGCTCCTGTCAAGCCTCGCCTCGAGTATCCCGCCACCAGCCTCCTGCCAAGTCTCGCCTCGAGTCTCCTGCCTCCATCCTCCTGCCATGCCTCGCCTCGAGTCTTCTGCCTTCAGCCTCTTGCCAAGCCAAGCCAAGTCTCTAACCTATAGCCTCAAGCCTGAAGACTCCTGCCTCGCTCTGCCTGCCTTCCAAGCCTCATCCTTGCCTAGTTCTGGGGTTCGGGCCAGAGGCAAGAACCATGTACTGGGTGTTTGTCCAATCTCTGGCTCGGAGTCCAAGCTTGGGCTCCTAGCTCTCTTCTCCAGTCCTGTTCCGGGTTCCCAGTTTTCGTGTCCATGTCCTTGCCATCGCCCTGTATCCTACTTCTGTCCGTTGTACTTCAGTGTCTGTGTCTTGCACTTGGGTCCGTTCCCAGCCACCGCCCTATGACAGAAAAATCCAGCCAACCATGGACCCAGCGACACAGACACTGTCGTTTTCCTCTTGCCAGCCGGAGTTCCTTTCTGTTACATACTCTCCCACCCGCCCGGGTAGTCCCTAGACTGGATACTCTGTTTGGTCGCCAGGAAGCTCCCGTGGGGTGCGGGGGGTGCGTGTATTGTCATGTTCCGGACAGTGAAGTCTGTATTCCGGTTCAAGGTCCGGTCCATCGACCCTTACTCCAGGTTTTCCTATCTACCCTGTTACTGTTCTTGTTGAGCTAATTGAGGCAGCTGATGATCATTGGGTCTGGCTGCATAAATACCTTCAGAGACCCAGGAGTGGCTGCTGGATTCTTCTTGTCCTTACTCCGTGTATCCCTTGCTCTGTCTTCTGTTTCCTCGCCTAAAGCTGTGCCCTGTCTTACTGGTAACTCTCGCCTCGCCTGAAGTTCTTGACTCGCCTTGCGTTGCCTGAAGCCTTGCTGGTAACTCACGCCTCGTCTCGCCTGCACTCTTGTCCAGGAACCACTCTGTACCTAGCTCCATTCCTGTCCCTTGCCTCCGCCCAGGTAAGCCAGGCCATCTTGCCGTTACCTGGGGTTGGTTCTGTCGTTTCCTGTCCCTTGCATCCGTCGGGAAAGCCAGGCCGTCTCGCCGTTACCTGCGCTTGGTTCTGTCCCTTCCTGTCCCTTGCCTCTGTCGGGTGGTGATCCGTGCCCTGCACAGGAGTACTACGCCCTGCCCAGGTGAACCGCGCCCTGCTAAGGTGAACTGCGCCCTGCCCAGGAGGAGTCTGCCTCCAGCCTCCTTCCAAGCCTCGCCTCAAGTCTCCTGTCTCCAGCCTCCTGCCAAGCCTCACCTCCAGCCTCCTGTCAAGCCTCGCCTCGAGTCTCCTGTCTCCAGTCTCCTGCCAAGCCTCGCCTCGAGTCTCCTGCCAAACCGCGCCTCGAGTCTCCAGTCTGTAGCCTCCTGCCAAGCCTCGCCTCCAGCCTCCTGCCAAGCCTCGCCTCGAGTCTCTTGTCTCCAGCCTCCTGCCAAGCCTCGGCTCCAGCCTCCTGCTAAGCCTCGCCTCGAGTCTCCTGCCTTTAGCCTCCTGCCAAGCCTCGCCTCAAGTCTCCTGCCTCCATCCTCCTGCCAAGTCTCGCCTCGACTCTCCTGCCTCCAGCCTCCTGCCAAGCCTCGCCTCCAGTCTCCTGCTTCCAGCCTCCTGCCAAGACTCGCCTCGAGTCTCCTGCCTCCTGCCTCCTGCCAAGCCTCCCCTCGAGTCTCCTGCCACCAGCCTACTGACAAGCCTCGCCTCGAGCCTCCTGCCTCTAGTCTCCTGCAAAGCCTTGCCTCGAATCTCCTGTCTCGAGTCTTCTGCCAAGCCTCGCCGCGAGTCTCCTGTCTCCACCCTCCTGCCAAGTCTCGCCACGAGTCTCCTGTCTCCACCCTCCAGCCTAGCCTTGCCTCGGGTTTCCTGCCTCCAGCCTCCTGCCTAGCCTCAACTCGAATCTCCTGCCTTCAGTCTCCTGCCAAGCCTCGCCTCGAGACTCCTGCCTCCTGCCAAGCCTCGCCTTGACTCTGCTGACTCCATTCTCCTGCCAAGCCTCGCCTCGAGTCTCCAGCCTCTAGACTCCTGCCAAGCCTCCCCTCGAGTCTCCTGCCACCAGCCTACTGCCAAGCCGCGCCTCGAGTCTCCAGTCTCTAGCCTCCTGCCAAGCCTTGCCTCGAGTCTCCTGGCTTTAGCCTCATGCCAAGCCTCCCCTCGAGACTCCTGCCTCCTACCAAGCCTCGCCTTGAGTCTCCTGCCTCCATCCTCCTGCCAAGCCTCGCCTCGAGTCTCCTGTCTTCAGCCTCCTGCCAAGCCTCGCCTCGAGTCTCCTGTCTCCAGACTCCTGCAAAGCCTCGCCTCGAGTCTCCTGCCAAGCCGCGCCTCGAGTCTCCAGTCTCTACCCTCCTGCCAACCGTCGCCTCCAGCCTCCTGCCAAGCCTCGCCTCGAGACTCCTGGCTTTAGCCTCCTGCCAAGCCTCGCCTCGAGACTCCTGCCTCCAACCAAGCCTCGCCTTGAGTCTACTGCCTCCATGCTCCTGCCAAGCATCGCCTCTAGTCTCCTGCCACCAGCCTCCTGCCAAGCCTCGCTTCGAGTCTCCTGCCTCCATCCTCCTGCCATGCCTCGCCTGGAGTCTTCTGCCTTCAACCTCTTGCCAAGCCAAGCCAAGTCTCTAACCTATAGCCTCAAGCCTGAAGACTCCTGCCTCGTCCTGCCTGCAGACTCCTGCCTCGCTCTGCCTGCCTTCCAAGCCTCATCCTTGCCTAGTTCTGGGGTCCGGGCCAGAGGCAAGACCCAAGTGCTGGGTCTTTGTCCAGTCTCTGGCTCGGAGTCCAAACATGGGCTCCTAGCTCTCTTCTCCAGTCCTGTTCCGGGTTCCCAGTTTTCGTGTCCATGTCCTTGCCATCGCCCTGTATCCTATTTCTGTCCGTTGTACTTCAGTGTCTGTGTCTTGCACTTGGGTCCATTCCCAGCCACCGCCTTATGACTGATAAATCCAGCCAACCATGGACCCAGCGACACAGACACTGTCGTTTTCCTCTTGCCACCCGGAGTTGCTTTCTGTTACATACTCTCCCACACGCCCGGGTAGTCCATAGTCTGGATACTCTGTTTGGTCGCCAGGAAGCTCCCGTGGGCTGCGGGGGGGTGCGTGTATTGTCATGTTCCGGACAGTGAAGTCTGTATTCCGGTTCACGGTCCGGTCCATCTACGCTTACTCCAGGTTTTTCTATCTACCCTGTTTCTGTTCTTGTTGAGCTAATTGAGGCAGCTGATGCTCATTGGGGCTGGCTGCATAAATACCTTCAGAGACCCAGGCGTGGCTGCTGTATTCTTCTTGTCCTTACTCAGTGTATCCCTTGCTCTGTCTTCTGTTTCCTCGCCTGAAGCTGTGCCCTGTCTCACCGGTAACTCTCGCCTCGCCTGAAGTTCTTGACTCGCCATGTGTTGCCTGAAGCCCTGCCTTGTCTTGCTGGTAACTCACGCCTCGTCTCGCCAGCAGTCTTGTCCTGGAGCCACCCTGTACCTAGCTCCCTTCCTGTCCCTTGCCTCCGCCCAGGTAAGCCAGGCCATCTTGCCGTTACCTGGGGTTGGTTCTGTCGTTTCCTGTCCCTTGCATCCGTCGGGAAAGCCAGGCAGTCTCTCAGTTACCTGCGCTTGGTTCTGTCCCTTCCTGTCTCTTGCCTCTGTCGGGTGGTGATGCGTGCCCTGCACAGGAGTACCACGCCCTGCCCAGGTGAACCGCGCCCTGCTCAGGTGAACTGCGCCCTGCCCAGGAGGAGTCTGCCTCCAGCCTCCTGCCAAGCCTCGCCTCAAGTCTTCTGTCTGCAGCCTCCTGCCAAGCCTCGCCTCGAGTCTCTTGTCTCCACTCTCCTGCCAAACCTCGCCTCCAGCCTCCTGCCAAACCTCGCCTCGAGTCTCCTGCATTTAGCCTCCTGCCAAGCCTCGCCTCGAGTCCCCTGCCTCCAGCCTCCTGCCAAGTCTCGCCTCGAGTCTCCTGCCTCCAGTCTCCTGCCAAGCCTCGCCTCGAGTCCCCTGCCTCCAGCCTCCTGCCAAGCCTCGCCTCGAGTCTCCTGCCTCCAGCCTCCTGCCAAGACTCGCCTCGAGTCTCCTGCCTCCAGCCTCCTGCCAAGCGTCGCCTCGAGTCTCTTGCATTTAGCCTCCTGCCAAGCCTCGCCTCAAGTCTCCTGCCTCCATCCTCCTGCCAAGTCTCGCCTCAAGTCTCCTGCCTCCAGCCTCCTGCCAACCTCGCCTCCAGTCTCCTGCCTCCAGCCTCCTGCCAAGACTCGCCTCGAGTCTCCTGCCTCCTGCCTCCTGCCAAGCCTCCCCTCGAGTCTCCTACCACCAGCCTACTGACAAGCTTCGCCTCGAGCCTCCTGCCTCTAGTCTCCTGCCAAGCCTTGCCTCGAATCTCCTGTCTCGAGTCTCCTGCCAAGCCTCGCCGCGAGTCTCCTGTCTCCACCCTCCTGCCAAGTCTCGCCACGAATCTCCTGTCTCCACCCTCCAGCCTAGCCTCGCCTCGGGTTTCCTGCCTCCAGCCTCCTGCCTAGCCTCAACTCGAATCGCCTGCCTTCATTCTCCTGCCAAGCCTCGCCTCGAGACTCCTGCCTCCTGCCAAGCCTCGCCTTGACTCTGCTGACTCCATTCTCCTGCCAAGCCTCGCCTCGAGTCTCCAGCCTCTAGACTCCTGCCAAGCCTCCCCTCGAGTCTCCTGCCACCAGCCTACTGCCAAGCCGCGCCTCGAGTCTCCAGTCTCTAGCCTCCTGCCAAGCCTCGCCTCGAGTCTCCTGGCTTTAGCCTCATGTCAAGCCTCGCCTCGAGACTCCTGCATCCTACCAAGCCTCGCCTTGAGTCTCCTGCCTCCATCCTCCTGCCAAGCCTCGCCTCGAGTCTCCTGTCTTCAGCCTCCTGCCAAGCCTCGCCTCGAGTCTCCTGTCTCCAGACTCCTGCAAAGCCTCGCCTCGAGTCTCCTGCCAAGCCGCGCCTCGAGTCTCCAGTCTCTAGCCTCCTGCCAACCCTCGCCTCCAGCCTCCTGCCAAGCCTCGACTCGAGTCTCCTGGCTTTAGCCTCCTGCCAAGCCTCGCCTTGAGTCTCCTGCCTCCAACCAAGCCTCGCCTTGAGTCTACTGCCTCCATGCTCCTGCCAAGCTTCGCATCTAGTCTCCTGCCACCAGCCTCCTGCCAAGCCTCGCTTCGAGTCTCCTGCCTCCATCCTCCTGCCATGCCTCGCCTGGAGTCTTCTGCCTTCAGCCTCTTGCCAAGCCAAGCCAAGTCTCTAACCTATAGCCTCAAGCCTGAAGACTCCTGCCTCGTCCTGCCTGCAGACTCCTGCCTCGCTCTGCCTGCCTTCCAAGCCTCATCCTTGCCTAGTTCTGGGGTCCGGGCCAGAGGCAAACACAAGTACTGGGTCCTTGTCCAGTCTCTGGCTCGGAGTCCAAACTTGGGCTCCTAGCTCTCTTCTCCAGTCCTGTTCCGGGTTCCCAGTTTTCGTGTCCATGTCCTTGCCATCGCACTGTATCCTACTTCTGTCCGTTGTACTTCAGTGTCTGTGTCTTGCACTTGGGTCCGTTCCCAGCCACCGCCTTATGACAGAAAAATCCAGCCAACCATGGACCCAGCGACACAGATACTGTCGTTTTCCTCTTGCCACTCGGAGTTGCTTTCTGTTACATACTCTCCCACCCGCCCGGGTAGTCCATAGTCCGGATACTCTGTTTGGTCTCCAGGAAGCTCCCGTGGGCTGCGGGGGGTGCGTGTATTGTCATGTTCCGGACAGTGAAGTCTGTATTCCGGTTCACGGTCCGGTTCATCTACCCTTACTCCAGGTTTTTCTATCTACCCTGTTTCTGTTCTTGTTGAGCTAATTGAGGCAGCTGATGCTCATTGGGGCTGACTGCATAAATACCTTCAGAGACCCAGGCGTGGCTGCTGTATTCTTCTTGTCCTTACTCAGTGTATCCCTTGCTCTGTCTTCTGTTTCCTCGCCTGAAGCTGTGCCCTCTCTCTCCGGTAACTCTCGCCTCGCCTGAAGTTCTTGACTCGCCATGCGTTGCCTGAAGCCCTGCCTTGTCTTGCTGGTAACTCACGCCTCGTCTCGCCAGCAGTCTTGTCCTGGAGCCACCCTGTACCTAGCTCCCTTCCTGTCCCTTGCTTCCGCCCAGGTAAGCCAGGCCATCTTGCCGTTACCTGGGGTTGGTTCTGTCGTTTCCTGTCCCTTGCATCCGTCGGGAATGCCAGGCAGTCTCGCAGTTACCTGCGCTTGGTTCTGTCCCTCCCTGTCTCTTGCCTCTGTCGGGTGGTGATCCGTGCCCTGCACAGGAGTACCACGCCCTGCCCAGGTGAACCGCGCCCTACTAAGGTGAACTGCGCCCTGCCCAGGAGGAGTCTGTCTCCAGACTCCTGCCAAGCCTCGCCTCAAGTCTTCTGTCTGCAGCCTCCTGCCAAGCCTCGCCTCGAGTCTCTTGTCTCCACTCTCCTGCCAAACCTGGCCTCCAGCCTCCTGCCAAGCCTCGCCTCGAGTCTCTTGCATTTAGCCTCCTGCCAAGCCTCGCCTCGAGTCCCCAGCCTCCAGCCTCCTGCCAAGTCTCGCCTCGAGTCTCCTGCCTCCAGCCTCCTGCCAAGCCTCGCCTCGAGTCCCCTGCCTCCAGCCTCCTGCCAAGCCTCGCCTCGAGTCTCCTGTCTCCAGCCTCCTGCCAAGACTCGCCTCGAGTCTCCTGCCTCCAGCCTCCTGCCAAGCGTCGCCTCGAGTCTCCTGCATTTAGCCTCCTGCCAAGCCTCGCCTCGAGTCCCCTGCCTCCAGCCTCCTGCCAAGTCTCGCCTCGAGTCTCCTGCCTCCAGCCTCCTGCCAAGCCTCGCCTCGAGTCCCCTGCCTCCAGCCTCCTGCCTAGCCTCGCCTCGAGTCTCCTGCCTCCAGCCTCCTGCCAAGACTCGCCTCGAGTCTCCTGCCTCCAGCCTCCTGCCAAGCCTCGCCTCGAGTCTCCTGCCTCCAGCCTGCTGCCAATTCTCGCCTCGAATCTCCTGCCTCCAGCCTGCTGCCAATCCTCGCCTCGAGTCTCCTACCTGCAGCCTCCTGCGAAGACTCACTTCGAGCCTTCTGCCTTCAGCCTCCTGCCATGCCTCGCCTCGAGTCTCCTGCCTTCTGCCTCTTGCCAAGCCAAGCCAAGTCTGTAACTTCTAGCCTCAAGCCTGAAGACTCCAGCCTCGTCCTGTCTTCAGACTCCTGCCTCGTTCTGCCTGCCTTCCAAGCCTTGTCCTTGTCTTGTTCTAGGTTCCGGGCCAGAGGTAAGACCCAAGTAGTGTGTCCTTGTCCAGTCTCTGTCTCAGAGTCCAAGCTTGGGCTCCTAGCTCTCTTGTCCTGTCCTGTTCCGGGTTCCCAGTTTTCGTGTCCATGTCCTTGCCATCGCCCTGTATCCTAGTCCTGTCCGTTGTACTTCAGTGTCTGTGTCTTACACTTGGGTCCGTTCCAGCCACCGCCTTATGACAGAACAAGCCAGTCAACCTTGGACCCAGCGACACAGACACTGTTGTTTTCCTCTTGCCACCCGGAGTTCCTTCCTGTTACTTACTGTCCCACCCGCCCGGGTCGTCCATAGTCTGGATACTCTGTTTGGTCGCTATCAGGCTCCCGTGGGGTGATGGCGGGGTGAGTGTATTCTCATGTTCCGGTCAGTGAAGTCTGTATTCCGGTTCACGGTCCGGTCTATCGACCCTTACTCCAGGTTTTCATATCTACCCTGTTTCTCTTCTTGTTGAGCTAATTGAGGCAGCTGATGCTCATTGGGGTTGGCTGCATAAATACCTTCAGAGACCCAGGTGTGGCTGCTGGATTCTTCTTGTCCTTAATCCGTGTATCCCCCCCTCTGTCTTCTGTTTCCTCGCCTGAAGCTGTGCCCTGTCTTGCCGGTAACTCTCTCCTCGCCTGAAGTTCTTATCTCGCCTAGCGTTACCTGAAGCCTTGCCTTGTCGTGCTGGTAACTCACGCCTCGTCTCGCCTGCTATCTTGTCCTGGAGCCACCCTGTACGTAGCTCCCTTCCTGTCCCTTGCCTCCGCCCAGGTAAGCCATGCCATCTCGCCGTTTCCTGCGGTTGGTTCTGTCCCTTCCTGTCCCTTGCCTCTGTCCGGTGATGATCCACGCCCTGCACAGGAGTACCACGCCCTGCTAAGGTGAATCGCGCCATGCCCAGGACCAGTTTGCCTCCAGCCTCCACCCTCGCCTCGTCTCAGGTTTCCTGCCTCCAGCCCCCAGCCTTGTCTCGCCTCATCTCTCCTGCCTCCAGCCTCCTGCCTAGCCTCGTCTCAAGTTGCCTGCCTCCATCCTCCTGCCAAGCCTCGGCTCGAGTCTCCTGTCTCCAGCCTCCTGCCAAGCCTTGCCTCGAGACTCCTGCCTCCTACCAAGCCTCGCCTTGAGTTTCCTGCCTCCATGATCCTGCCAAGCCTCGCCTCGAGTCTCCTGCCTCCATCCTCCTGCCATGCCTCGCCTCGAGTCTCCTGCCTCCATCCTCCTGCCATGCCTCGCCTCGAGTCTTCTGCCTTCAGCCTCTTGCCAAGCCAAGCCAAGTCTCTAACCTATAGCCTCATGCCTGAAGACTCCTGCCTCGCTCTGCCTGCCTTCCAAGCCTCATCCTTGCCTAGTTCTGGGGTTCGGGCCAGAGGCAAGAACCATGTACTGGGTGTTTGTCCAATCTCTGGCTCGGAGTCCAAGCTTGGGCTCCTAGCTCTCTTCTCCAGTCCTGTTCCGGGTTCCCAGTTTTCGTGTCCATGTCCTTGCCATCGCCCTGTATCCTACTTCTGTCCGTTGTACTTCAGTGTCTGTGTCTTGCACTTGGGTCCGTTCCCAGCCACCGCCTTATGACAGAAAAATCCAGCCAACCATGGACCCAGCGACACAGACACTGTCGTTTTCCTCTTGCCACCCGGAGTTCCTTTCTGTTACATACTCTCCCACCCGCCCGCGTAGTCCATAGTCTGGATACTCTGTTTGGTCGCCAGGAAGCTCCCGTGGGCTGCGGGGGGTGCGTGTATTGTCATGTTCCGGACAGTGAAGTCTGTATTCCGGTTCACGGTCCGGTCCATCGACCCTTACTCCAGGTTTTTCTATCTACCCTGTTTCTGTTCTTGTTGAGCTAATTGAGGCAGCTGATGCTCATTGGGGCTGGCTGCATAAATACCTTCAGAGACCCAGGCGTGGCTGCTGTATTCTTCTTGTCCTTACTCAGTGTATCCCTTGCTCTGTCTTCTGTTTCCTCGCCTGAAGCTGTGCCCTGTCTCACCGGTAACTCTCGCCTCGCCTGAAGTTCTTGACTCGCCATGCGTTGCCTGAAGCCCTGCCTTGTCTTGCTGGTAACTCACGCCTCGTCTCGCCAGCAGTCTTGTCCTGGAGCCACCCTGTACCTAGCTCCCTTCCTGTCCCTTGCCTCCGCCCAGGTAAGCCAGGCCATCTTGCCGTTACCTGGGGTTGGTTCTGTCGTTTCCTGTCCCTTGCATCCGTCGGGAATGCCAGGCAGTCTCGCAGTTACCTGCGCTTGGTTCTGTCCCTTCCTGTCTCTTGCCTCTGTCGGGTGGTGAACCGCGCCCTGCTAAGGTGAACTGCGCCCTGCCCAGGATGAGTCTGCCTCCAGCCTCCTTCCAAGCCTCGCCTCAAGTCTCCTGTCTCCAGCCTCCTGCCAAGCCTCGCCTTGAGTCTCTTGTCTCCAGCCTCCTGCCAAGCCTCGCCTCGAGTCTCCTGTCTCCAGTCTCCTGCCAAGCCTCGCCTCGAGTCTCCTGCCAAGCCGCGCCTCGAGTCTCCAGTCTCTAGCCTCCTGCCAAGCCTCGCCTCCAGCCTCCTGCCAAGTCTCGCCTCGAGTCTCTTGTCTCCAGCCTCCTGCCAAGCCTCGGCTCCAGCCTCCTGCTAAGCCTCGCCTCGAGTCTCCTGCCTTTAGCCTCCTGCCAAGCCTCGCCTCAAGTCTCCTGCCTCCATCCTCCTGCCAAGTCTCGCCTCGAGTCTCCTGCCTCCTGCCTCCTGCCAAGCGTCGCCTTGAGTCTCCAGCCTCCATCCTCCTGCCAAGCCTCCCCTCGAGTCTCCTGCCACCAGCCTACTTCAAGCCTCGCCTCGAGCCTCCTGCCTCTAGTCTCCTGCCAAGCCTTGCCTCGAATCTCCTGCCTCGAGTCTCCTGCCAAGCCTCGCCGCGAGTTTCCTGTCTGCACCCTCCTGCCAAGCCTCGCCGCGAGTCTCCTGTCTGCACCCTCCAGCCTAGCCTCGCCTCGGGTTTCCTGCCTCCAGCCTCCTATCTAGCCTCAACTCGAATCTCCTGCCTTCAGTCTCCTGCCAAGCCTCGCCTCGAGAATCCTGCCTCCTGCCAAGCCTCGCCTTGACTCTGCTGACTCCATTCTCCTGCCAAGCCTCGCCTCGAGTCTCCAGCCTCTAGCCTCCTGCCAAGCCTCCCCTCGAGTCTCCTGCCACCAGCCTACTGCCAAGCCGCGCCTCGAGTCTCCAGTCTCTGGCCTCCTGCCAAGCCTCGCCTGGATTCTCCTGCTTCCTACCAAGCCTCGCCTTGAGTCTCCTGCCTCCATGCTCCTGCCAAGCCTCGCCTGGAGTCCTCTGCCTTCAGCCTCCTGCCAAGCCTCGCCTCGAGTCTCCTGCCTCCAGCCTGCTGCCAATCCTCGCCTCGAGTCTCCTGCCTCCAGCCTGCTGCCAAGTCTCGCCTCGAGTCTCCTACCTCCAGCCTCCTGCGAAGCCTCACTTCGAGCCTTCTGCCTTCAGCCTCCTGCCAAGCCTCGCCTCGAGTCTCCTTCCTCCAGCCTCCTGCCAAGCCTCGCCTCGAGTCTCCTGCCTTCTGCCTCTTGCCAAGCCAAGCCAAGTCTGTAACTTCTAGCCTCAAGCCTGAAGACTCCAGCCTCGTCCTGTCTTCAGACTCCTGCCTCGTTCTGCCTGCCTTCCAAGCCTTGTCCTTGTCTTGTTCTAGGTTCCGGGCCAGAGGCAAGACCCAAGTAGTGTGTCCTTGTTCAGTCTCTGTCTCAGAGTCCAAGCTTGGGCTCCTAGCTCTCTTGTCCTGTCCTGTTCCGGGTTCCCAGTTTTCGTGTCCATGTCCTTGCCATCGCCCTGTATCCTAGTCCTGTCCGTTGTACTTCAGTGTCTGTGTCTTACACTTGGGTCCGTTCCAGCCACCGCCTTATGAGAGAACAAGCCAGCCAACCTTGGACCCAGCGACACAGACACTGTCGTTTTCCTCTTGCCACCCGGAGTTCCTTCCTGTTACTTACTGTCCCACCCGCCCGGGTCGTCCATAGTCTGGATACTCTATTTGGTCGCTATCAGGCTCCCGTGGGGTGCTGGGGGGATGAGTGTATTCTCATGTTCCGGTCAGTGAAGTCTGTATTCCGGTTCACGGTCCGGTCTATCGACCCTTACTCCAGGTTTTCATATCTACCCTGTTTCTCTTCTTGTTGAGCTAATTGAGGCAGCTGATGCTCATTGGGGCTGGCTGCATAAATACCTTCAGAGGCCAGGTGTGGCTGCTGGATTCTTCTTGTCCTTAATCCGTGTATCCCTTCCTCTGTCTTTTGTTACCTCGCCTGTAGCTGTGCCCTGTCTTGCCGGTAACTCTCGCCTCGCCTGAAGTTCTTGACTCGCCATGCGTTGCCTGAAGCCCTGCCTTGTCTTGCTGGTAACTCACGCCTCGTCTCGCCAGCAGTCTTGTCCTGGAGCCACCCTGTACCTAGCTCCCTTCCTGTCCCTTGCTTCCGCCCAGGTAAGCCAGGCCATCTTGCCGTTACCTGGGGTTGGTTCTGTCGTTTCCTGTCCCTTGCATCCGTCGGGAATGCCAGGCAGTCTCGCAGTTACCTGCGCTTGGTTCTGTCCCTCCCTGTCTCTTGCCTCTGTCGGGTGGTGATCCGTGCCCTGCACAGGAGTACCACGCCCTGCCCAGGTGAACCGCGCCCTACTAAGGTGAACTGCGCCCTGCCCAGGAGGAGTCTGTCTCCAGACTCCTGCCAAGCCTCGCCTCAAGTCTTCTGTCTGCAGCCTCCTGCCAAGCCTCGCCTCGAGTCTCTTGTCTCCACTCTCCTGCCAAACCTGGCCTCCAGCCTCCTGCCAAGCCTCGCCTCGAGTCTCTTGCATTTAGCCTCCTGCCAAGTCTCGCCTCGAGTCTCCTGCCTCCAGCCTCCTGCCAAGCCTCGCCTCGAGTCCCCTGCCTCCAGCCTCCTGCCAAGCCTCGCCTCGAGTCTCCTGTCTCCAGCCTCCTGCCAAGACTCGCCTCGAGTCTCCTGCCTCCAGCCTCCTGCCAAGCGTCGCCTCGAGTCTCCTGCATTTAGCCTCCTGCCAAGCCTCGCCTCGAGTCCCCTGCCTCCAGCCTCCTGCCAAGTCTCGCCTCGAGTCTCCTGCCTCCAGCCTCCTGCCAAGCCTCGCCTCGAGTCCCCTGCCTCCAGCCTCCTGCCTAGCCTCGCCTCGAGTCTCCTGCCTCCAGCCTCCTGCCAAGACTCGCCTCGAGTCTCCTGCCTCCAGCCTCCTGCCAAGCCTCGCCTCGAGTCTCCTGCCTCCAGCCTGCTGCCAATTCTCGCCTCGAATCTCCTGCCTCCAGCCTGCTGCCAATCCTCGCCTCGAGTCTCCTACCTGCAGCCTCCTGCGAAGACTCACTTCGAGCCTTCTGCCTTCAGCCTCCTGCCATGCCTCGCCTCGAGTCTCCTGCCTTCTGCCTCTTGCCAAGCCAAGCCAAGTCTGTAACTTCTAGCCTCAAGCCTGAAGACTCCAGCCTCGTCCTGTCTTCAGACTCCTGCCTCGTTCTGCCTGCCTTCCAAGCCTTGTCCTTGTCTTGTTCTAGGTTCCGGGCCAGAGGTAAGACCCAAGTAGTGTGTCCTTGTCCAGTCTCTGTCTCAGAGTCCAAGCTTGGGCTCCTAGCTCTCTTGTCCTGTCCTGTTCCGGGTTCCCAGTTTTCGTGTCCATGTCCTTGCCATCGCCCTGTATCCTAGTCCTGTCCGTTGTACTTCAGTGTCTGTGTCTTACACTTGGGTCCGTTCCAGCCACCGCCTTATGACAGAACAAGCCAGTCAACCTTGGACCCAGCGACACAGACACTGTTGTTTTCCTCTTGCCACCCGGAGTTCCTTCCTGTTACTTACTGTCCCACCCGCCCGGGTCGTCCATAGTCTGGATACTCTGTTTGGTCGCTATCAGGCTCCCGTGGGGTGATGGCGGGGTGAGTGTATTCTCATGTTCCGGTCAGTGAAGTCTGTATTCCGGTTCACGGTCCGGTCTATCGACCCTTACTCCAGGTTTTCATATCTACCCTGTTTCTCTTCTTGTTGAGCTAATTGAGGCAGCTGATGCTCATTGGGGTTGGCTGCATAAATACCTTCAGAGACCCAGGTGTGGCTGCTGGATTCTTCTTGTCCTTAATCCGTGTATCCCCCCCTCTGTCTTCTGTTTCCTCGCCTGAAGCTGTGCCCTGTCTTGCCGGTAACTCTCTCCTCGCCTGAAGTTCTTATCTCGCCTAGCGTTACCTGAAGCCTTGCCTTGTCGTGCTGGTAACTCACGCCTCGTCTCGCCTGCTATCTTGTCCTGGAGCCACCCTGTACGTAGCTCCCTTCCTGTCCCTTGCCTCCGCCCAGGTAAGCCATGCCATCTCGCCGTTTCCTGCGGTTGGTTCTGTCCCTTCCTGTCCCTTGCCTCTGTCCGGTGATGATCCACGCCCTGCACAGGAGTACCACGCCCTGCTAAGGTGAATCGCGCCATGCCCAGGACCAGTTTGCCTCCAGCCTCCACCCTCGCCTCGTCTCAGGTTTCCTGCCTCCAGCCCCCAGCCTTGTCTCGCCTCATCTCTCCTGCCTCCAGCCTCCTGCCTAGCCTCGTCTCAAGTTGCCTGCCTCCATCCTCCTGCCAAGCCTCGGCTCGAGTCTCCTGTCTCCAGCCTCCTGCCAAGCCTTGCCTCGAGACTCCTGCCTCCTACCAAGCCTCGCCTTGAGTTTCCTGCCTCCATGATCCTGCCAAGCCTCGCCTCGAGTCTCCTGCCTCCATCCTCCTGCCATGCCTCGCCTCGAGTCTCCTGCCTCCATCCTCCTGCCATGCCTCGCCTCGAGTCTTCTGCCTTCAGCCTCTTGCCAAGCCAAGCCAAGTCTCTAACCTATAGCCTCATGCCTGAAGACTCCTGCCTCGCTCTGCCTGCCTTCCAAGCCTCATCCTTGCCTAGTTCTGGGGTTCGGGCCAGAGGCAAGAACCATGTACTGGGTGTTTGTCCAATCTCTGGCTCGGAGTCCAAGCTTGGGCTCCTAGCTCTCTTCTCCAGTCCTGTTCCGGGTTCCCAGTTTTCGTGTCCATGTCCTTGCCATCGCCCTGTATCCTACTTCTGTCCGTTGTACTTCAGTGTCTGTGTCTTGCACTTGGGTCCGTTCCCAGCCACCGCCTTATGACAGAAAAATCCAGCCAACCATGGACCCAGCGACACAGACACTGTCGTTTTCCTCTTGCCACCCGGAGTTCCTTTCTGTTACATACTCTCCCACCCGCCCGCGTAGTCCATAGTCTGGATACTCTGTTTGGTCGCCAGGAAGCTCCCGTGGGCTGCGGGGGGTGCGTGTATTGTCATGTTCCGGACAGTGAAGTCTGTATTCCGGTTCACGGTCCGGTCCATCGACCCTTACTCCAGGTTTTTCTATCTACCCTGTTTCTGTTCTTGTTGAGCTAATTGAGGCAGCTGATGCTCATTGGGGCTGGCTGCATAAATACCTTCAGAGACCCAGGCGTGGCTGCTGTATTCTTCTTGTCCTTACTCAGTGTATCCCTTGCTCTGTCTTCTGTTTCCTCGCCTGAAGCTGTGCCCTGTCTCACCGGTAACTCTCGCCTCGCCTGAAGTTCTTGACTCGCCATGCGTTGCCTGAAGCCCTGCCTTGTCTTGCTGGTAACTCACGCCTCGTCTCGCCAGCAGTCTTGTCCTGGAGCCACCCTGTACCTAGCTCCCTTCCTGTCCCTTGCCTCCGCCCAGGTAAGCCAGGCCATCTTGCCGTTACCTGGGGTTGGTTCTGTCGTTTCCTGTCCCTTGCATCCGTCGGGAATGCCAGGCAGTCTCGCAGTTACCTGCGCTTGGTTCTGTCCCTTCCTGTCTCTTGCCTCTGTCGGGTGGTGAACCGCGCCCTGCTAAGGTGAACTGCGCCCTGCCCAGGATGAGTCTGCCTCCAGCCTCCTTCCAAGCCTCGCCTCAAGTCTCCTGTCTCCAGCCTCCTGCCAAGCCTCGCCTTGAGTCTCTTGTCTCCAGCCTCCTGCCAAGCCTCGCCTCGAGTCTCCTGTCTCCAGTCTCCTGCCAAGCCTCGCCTCGAGTCTCCTGCCAAGCCGCGCCTCGAGTCTCCAGTCTCTAGCCTCCTGCCAAGCCTCGCCTCCAGCCTCCTGCCAAGTCTCGCCTCGAGTCTCTTGTCTCCAGCCTCCTGCCAAGCCTCGGCTCCAGCCTCCTGCTAAGCCTCGCCTCGAGTCTCCTGCCTTTAGCCTCCTGCCAAGCCTCGCCTCAAGTCTCCTGCCTCCATCCTCCTGCCAAGTCTCGCCTCGAGTCTCCTGCCTCCTGCCTCCTGCCAAGCGTCGCCTTGAGTCTCCAGCCTCCATCCTCCTGCCAAGCCTCCCCTCGAGTCTCCTGCCACCAGCCTACTTCAAGCCTCGCCTCGAGCCTCCTGCCTCTAGTCTCCTGCCAAGCCTTGCCTCGAATCTCCTGCCTCGAGTCTCCTGCCAAGCCTCGCCGCGAGTTTCCTGTCTGCACCCTCCTGCCAAGCCTCGCCGCGAGTCTCCTGTCTGCACCCTCCAGCCTAGCCTCGCCTCGGGTTTCCTGCCTCCAGCCTCCTATCTAGCCTCAACTCGAATCTCCTGCCTTCAGTCTCCTGCCAAGCCTCGCCTCGAGAATCCTGCCTCCTGCCAAGCCTCGCCTTGACTCTGCCGACTCCATTCTCCTGCCAAGCCTCGCCTCGAGTCTCCAGCCTCTAGCCTCCTGCCAAGCCTCCCCTCGAGTCTCCTGCCACCAGCCTACTGCCAAGCCGCGCCTCGAGTCTCCAGTCTCTGGCCTCCTGCCAAGCCTCGCCTGGATTCTCCTGCTTCCTACCAAGCCTCGCCTTGAGTCTCCTGCCTCCATGCTCCTGCCAAGCCTCGCCTGGAGTCCTCTGCCTTCAGCCTCCTGCCAAGCCTCGCCTCGAGTCTCCTGCCTCCAGCCTGCTGCCAATCCTCGCCTCGAGTCTCCTGCCTCCAGCCTGCTGCCAAGTCTCGCCTCGAGTCTCCTACCTCCAGCCTCCTGCGAAGCCTCACTTCGAGCCTTCTGCCTTCAGCCTCCTGCCAAGCCTCGCCTCGAGTCTCCTTCCTCCAGCCTCCTGCCAAGCCTCGCCTCGAGTCTCCTGCCTTCTGCCTCTTGCCAAGCCAAGCCAAGTCTGTAACTTCTAGCCTCAAGCCTGAAGACTCCAGCCTCGTCCTGTCTTCAGACTCCTGCCTCGTTCTGCCTGCCTTCCAAGCCTTGTCCTTGTCTTGTTCTAGGTTCCGGGCCAGAGGCAAGACCCAAGTAGTGTGTCCTTGTTCAGTCTCTGTCTCAGAGTCCAAGCTTGGGCTCCTAGCTCTCTTGTCCTGTCCTGTTCCGGGTTCCCAGTTTTCGTGTCCATGTCCTTGCCATCGCCCTGTATCCTAGTCCTGTCCGTTGTACTTCAGTGTCTGTGTCTTACACTTGGGTCCGTTCCAGCCACCGCCTTATGAGAGAACAAGCCAGCCAACCTTGGACCCAGCGACACAGACACTGTCGTTTTCCTCTTGCCACCCGGAGTTCCTTCCTGTTACTTACTGTCCCACCCGCCCGGGTCGTCCATAGTCTGGATACTCTATTTGGTCGCTATCAGGCTCCCGTGGGGTGCTGGGGGGATGAGTGTATTCTCATGTTCCGGTCAGTGAAGTCTGTATTCCGGTTCACGGTCCGGTCTATCGACCCTTACTCCAGGTTTTCATATCTACCCTGTTTCTCTTCTTGTTGAGCTAATTGAGGCAGCTGATGCTCATTGGGGCTGGCTGCATAAATACCTTCAGAGGCCAGGTGTGGCTGCTGGATTCTTCTTGTCCTTAATCCGTGTATCCCTTCCTCTGTCTTTTGTTACCTCGCCTGTAGCTGTGCCCTGTCTTGCCGGTAACTCTCGCCTCGCCTGAAGTTCTTGTCTCGCCTAGCGTTGCCTGAAGCCTTGCCTTGTCGTGCTGGTAACTCACGCCTCGTCTCGCCTGCTATCTTGTCCTGGAGCCACCCTGTACGTAGCTCCCTTCCTGTCCCTTGCCTCCGCCCAGGTAAGCCATGCCATCTCGCCGTTTCCTGCGGTTGGTTCTGTCCCTTCCTGTCCCTTGCCTCTGTCCGGTGATGATCCACGCCCTGCACAGGAGTACCACGCCCTGCTAAGGTGAACCGCGCCATGCCCAGGACGAGTTTGCCTCCAGCCTCCACCCTCGCCTCGTCTCAGGTTTCCTGCCTCCAGCCCCCAGCCTTGTCTCGCCTCATCTCTCCTTCCTCCAGCCTCCTGCCTAGCCTCGTCTCAAGTTGCCTGCCTCCATCCTCCTGCCAAGCCTCGCCTCGAGACTCCTGCCTCCTATCAAGCCTCGCCTTGAGTCTCCTGCCTCCATGCTCCTGCCAAGCTTCGCCTCGAGTCTCCTGCCTCCATCCTCCTGCCATGCCTCGCCTCGAGTCTTCTGCCTTCAGCCTCTTGCCAAGCCAAGCCAAGTCTCTAACTTCTAGCCTCAAGCCTGAAGACTCCTGCCTCGTCCTGCCTGCAGACTCCTGCCTCGCTCTGCCTGCCTTCCAAGCCTCATCCTTGCCTAGTTCTGGTGTCCGGGCCAGAGGCAAGACCCAAGTACTGGGTCCTTGTCCAGTCTCTGGCTCGGAGTCCAAGCTTGGGCTCCTAGCTCTCTTCTCCAGTCCTGTTCCAGGTTCCCAGTTTTCGTGTCCATGTCCTTGCCATCGCACTGTATCCTAGTCCTGTCCGTTGTACTTCAGTGTCTGTGTCTTGCACTTGGGTCCGTTCCCAGCCATGCCTTATGACAGAACAATCCAGCCAACCATGGACCCAGCGACACAGACACTGTCGTTTTCCTCTTGTCACCCGGAGTTCCTTTCTGTTACATACTCTCCTACCCGCCCGAGTCGTCAATAGTCTTAATATTCTGTTTGGTCGCCAGTAAGCTCCCGTGGGGTGCGGGGGGTGCGTGTATTGTCATGTTCTGGACAGTGAAGTCTGTATTCCGGTTCACTGTCCGGTCCATCGACCCTTACTCCAGGTTTTCCTATCTACCCTGTTTCTGTTCTTGTTGAGCTAATTGAGGCAGCTGATGCTCATTGGGGCTGGCTGCATAAATACCTTCAGAGACCCAGGTGTGGCTGCTGGATTCTTCTTGTCCTTACTCCGTGTATCCCTTCCTCTGTCTTCTGCTTCCTCGCCTGAAGCTCTGCCCTGTCTTACCGGTAACTCTCGCCTCGCCTGAAGTTCTTGACTCGCCTTGCGTTGCCTGAAGCCTTGCCTTGTCTTGCTGGTAACTCACGCCTCGTCTCGCCTGCACTCTTGTCCTAAAGCCACCCTGTACCTAGCTCCCTTCCTGTCCCTTGCCTCCGCCCAGGTAAGCCAGGCCGCCTTGCCGTTACCTGGGGTTGGTTCTGTCGTTTCCTGTTCCTTGCCTCTGTCGGGTGGTGATCCGTGCCCTGCACAGGAGTACCACGCCCTGCCCAGGTGAACCGCGCCCTGCTAAGGTGAACTCCGCCCTGCCCAGGAGGAGTCTGCCTCCAGCCTCCTGCCAAGCCTCGCCTCAAGTCTCCTGTCTCCAGCCTCCTGCCAAGCCTCGCCTCGAGTCTCTTGTCTCCAGCTTCCTGCCAAGCCTCGCCTCCAGCCTCCTGCTAAGCCTCGCCTCGATACTCCTGCCTCCAGCCTCCTGCCAAGCCTCGCCTCGAGTCTCTTGCCTCCAGCCTCCTGACAAGCCTCGCCTCGAGTCTCCTGCCTCCAGCCTCCTTTCAAGCCTCGCCTCGAGTCTCCGGCCTCCAGCCTGCTGCCAAGCCTCGCCTCGAGACTCCTGCCTCCAGCCTGCTGCTAACCCTCGCCTCGAGTCTCCTGCCTTCAGCCTCTTGCCAAGCCAGGCCAAGTCTCTAACCTCTAGCCTCAAGCCTGAAGACTCCAGACTCGTCCTCCCTGCCTTCCAAGCCTCGTCCTTGCCTAGCTCTGGGGTCCGGAACAGAGGCAGGACCCAGGTACTGGGTCCTTGTCCTGTCTCTGGCTCAGAGTCCAAGTCCGGGCTCCTAGCTCTCTTGTCCAGTCCAGTTCCGGGTTCCGAGTTTTCGTGTCCATGTCCTTGCCATCACCTTGTATCCTAGTTCTGTCCGTTGTACTTCAGTGTCTGTGTCTTGGGCTTGGGTCCGTTCCCAGCCATCGCCTTATGACAGAATAATCCAGCCAACCATGGACCCAGTGACACAAACACTGTAGTTTTCCTCTTGCCACCTGGGGTTCCTTTCTGTCACATACTCTGCCACCCGCCCGGGTCGTCCATAGTCTGGATACCCTGTTTGGTAGCCAGGAGGTGCCTGTAAGGTCGGGGGGTGGGGGGGCAGTATTGTCATGGTCCAGTCTGTGAAGTCTGTTTTCCAGTTCATGGTCTGGTCTATCGACCCTTGCTCCAGGTTTTTCTATCTACCCTGTTTCTGTTCTTGTTGAGCTAATGGAGGCAGCTGATGCTAGTTGGGGCTGTCTGCATAAATACCTTCAGGGGCCTAGGGTGTGGCTGCTGGATTGTTCTTGTCTTTACTGCTTATATCCCTTGCTCTGCCTTCTGTTTCCTCGCCTGAAGCCCTGCCTTGTCTTGCCGGTAACTTTCGCCTCGTCTGAAGTTCTTGTCGCGCCTTGCCTTACCTGAAGCCTTGCCTTGTCTTGCTGGTAACTCACGCTCGTCTCGCCTGCTGTCTTGTCCTGGAACCACCCTGTACCTATCTCCCTTCCTGTCCCTTGCCTCCGCCCAGGTAAACCAGGCCGTTTTGCCGTTACCTGGCGATGGTTCTGTCCCTTCCCTCCGCCAGGGAAGCCAGGCCATCTCGCCATTACCTGCGGTTGGTTCTGTTCCTTCCTGTCCCTTGCCTCTGTCGGTTGCTGAACCGTGCCCTGCCCAGGTGTACCGCACCCTGCCCAGGAGGAGTCTGCCTCCAGCCTCAAGCCTCGACTCGCCTCAAGTCTCCTGCCTCCAGCCTCCTGCCAGGCCTCACCTCGAGTCACCTGCCTCCAGCCTCCTGACAAGCCTCGCCTCGAATCTCCTGCCTCCAGCCTCCTGCCAAGCCTCGACTCTAGTCTCCTGCCTTCAGCCTCTTGCCAAGCCAAGCCAAGTCTCTAACCTCTAGCCTCAAGCCTGAAGACTCCAGCCTCCTGCCACCTGCCAAGCCTTGCATCTAGACTCAAGCCTGAAGACTCCAGCCTCGCCCTGCCTGCCTGCCAAGCCTCGTCCTTGCCTAGTTCTGGGGTCCGAGCCAGAGGCAAGACCCAGATACTGGGTCCTTGTCTAGTCTCTGGCACGGAGTCCAAGACCGGGCTCCTAGCTCTCTTGTCCGGTCCTGTTCCGGGTCCCCAGTTTTCGTGTCCATGTCCTTGCCATCGTCCTGTATCCTAGTCCTGTCCCTTGTACTTCAGTGTCTCTGTCTTGCACTTGGGTCCGTTCCCAGCCACCGCGTTATGACAGATAGCCACAAAAACACTGAAAACGTTGCTTCCATTTCCAACATCATATCTCTGCAAAGTGGTGTTTTCTGCAATGAATGCAACAAAAACTAAATTGCAGAATAGACTGGACATGAGGAACCCCCTTCGAGTATTGCTGTCTCCCATCACCCCTCAATAGGACCGTCTTGTTGCAGGGAAACAAGCCCAGGGCTCCCACTGGTTCAGCGATATTGGTGTGTTGCAATGATTTTATATGTTCATACGAGGAAAATATGCGCTGTGTGTTTAATATCCAAACGTCACTTATAATGTTATGATGCTGTTGACATATAATTGACTTATCACTATATTCATGTGAGGAAAATATGCGCTGTGTGTTTAATATTAAGTTCATTAGATAAACCCTTTATAGCAACGAAATTGAGTGTATTAGCCACTTATAAGTGACTTCTAGTTGACTTATCACCTATATTGCAGTCGTGATTAACGCACCCCCCCACCCCGCCATTGGCCGGTCCGCAAGAATATTGTCAATATTACACTGGTCCGCGGTGCAGAAGAGGTTGGGGACCCCTGAGTTAAAGGAACTTACCCGGCCTTACCTCACTGGGAGCAATCTTGTCCTCAGCCTCTCGAGCCAAAGCCACTGTCACTTGGTGGGAAAAGGGCAGCAAATGGATGCTGGCATGGAGCAGGGCCAATAACAAGGTGTTAGAGGGCAGACACATGACCTGTGGTCAATGACACTGGACTGCGATATTTGAATTGATAAAAGAATGGATATAAAAGTGGATGCTTCGTGTGTGCTGGCCGTGGTAACTTTGAATAACCATCACAGATACAAGCGTGAGCAACCCTGCGTGGAACATGTGGCGAGTGAAGCGGGACTACGAGGAATGCCTGGCCAGCGTAGACTCCTTTGCCCAGGGAATACCTTTGCTATTCTTTCTCTATTCAAGAGAATCAGGGATACCTAGTGAGTGTATTTAGTGTATAGTTTAAACAATAAAGGTACTTGTCAGTAAATATGGACCTCTCTGTGCCTCACTAATTATTGATGTAAGAGGTAATTTTTACACAGAGGGAAGTGCAGTTCCCATACCAGGCAGTGATGTCAGTCAGGATGCTCTCAATTGTGCCCCTATAGAAAGTTCTTCGAAATTGGAGGGCCATACCAAACTTCCTCAACCGTCTGAGGTGAGGAGGCACTGTTGTACCTTTTTCACCACACAGACGGCATGTACAGACCGTGTGAGATCCTCAGTGATGTTTACACCAAGGAACTTAAAGCTGTTCACCCGCTCAACCCCAGATCCATTGATGTCAATAGGTTTCACCGGTTTAAAACATAAAGAACGGTGTGCGCAGTCTAATAGTGGGGGTTCCTCCAATATACCTGGACCAAACACATCCACTAACAACTTAGAAAAATATTTAGTAGGATCTCCCGTCTCAACGTCTTCAGGAAAACTGATTATTCACAGATTCTGTCATTGAGAGCGATTTTCAAAATCATTAGTCTTAGCTTTATAACGCTCCAACTGTTGAGTTACCAAAGTTAACTTTTTTTCAAGAGCGTCAATTTTTCAATCCTTTTTCCGGCCATCTTTGTCTAGTTCCACGATTCTAATTTGTTGCTGATCAATTTCATGTCTGAATGATTTAAGATCATCCTGAGTCGTCTTCACCACACCTTAAATTACGGCAAGTCTTCGATTAACTGTATCGTCTAGAAGTTTCTTCATTGCTTCAGCAGTTACTGGAGCTTCCTTCGATGCTTCAGGATCACCATCTTTTTTTCCATTCCTGCCGGAGCCCTTTCCATTTTTAACTTCTCATGCTCTGGTAAGCATTCTCAGTAAGTAAAAGTCGAAGTTCAAAGATATATTTGTACTATAAATCATTTAATGTAGGTATAGGTAAAGTAAATAAGAGTAGTTACATGTAAAAAAGATAAGGTGTACGGAGCGACGCCAAAATACAGCTCAGTCCATGAGCACCCCGCTGGAAAGTCCCATTGATGTCAATAGGGGCTAGCCAGTCTCTGTTCCTCCTGTAGTCCACAACCAGCTCCTTCGTTTCTGCAACATTGAGGGAGAGGTTGTTTTCCTGACACCACTGTGTCAGGGTGATTTAATCATACACTCAAATGAAATAATAACCACAATACCATAACGGCCACATGTAACTCCAAATAATATTACAAGTTATGCCGGGTACAGATACCAATTTTAACCGACTTCTCGATGACAAACTCTGCCGTGTTCATCAGGGATGATACCTGGGCATGTCCAGTTGGTGATATGCCAGAGTTTGTCATCAAAATGGCAGTTAAAATCGATACCTATACCCAGCTGGAAGTCTGAGAAGAGTTTATTTGTCATATTCGCTGGGAATGCACTAGATCCATTTATAACTAGTATATTTCATTTACCTAGATAGATTAACAAAATGGAACAGGATGGAAACAGGCCAGCTGGTCCACAAAATTTCTGTTAACACTAACCACCCACTGACATTAATCCTGCCCTAATTCATTTTATTCTCCTCACATTCACATCAACTCTCCAAATATTCCTCCAGTCATTACAGTATTTACAGCAACCAATTAGCCTACCAATCTGAGAGTTTATGGGATGCATTAGGAATCTAAGCATGCAGGGCAATCCTGCACAGTCACAGAGAAAATGTGTAAATTCCACAAACAAGACCTGAGGTCAGGATTACAACTTGGCCATTTAAACTCTGAACCAATAATACTATATGAGTAACACACATCAAAGTTGCTGGTGAATGCAGCAGGCCAGGCAGCATCTTGAGGTACATTCGACATTTCAGGCCGAGACCCTTCGTCAGGACTAACTGAAGGAAGAGTTAGTAAGAGATAGAAAGGGAATACTATATGAGCTACTGTGTTGCTTTTGGTTTGAGGTACAAGAGTAAATTCCCCAGTAGTAACTAATTAAACTCCTGGATTTCCTTTGATCAACTGACAGTTCCTATGAAAGCACCTCTGGCGTTAGCATCTGTGTTTCTTCATCAGGCCACGGCTTCCCTCACAATCCTTCTAATGTTAACGCTGTACTTCCTGTGACACAAAGTTTGTCATGAACAACATATGCAGCAAGATTTCTCACAAAGGTCCAGCAAGTGATCGAGCAACTTCAGGCACTGAGAGACTGGCTGCAGTGGCAGAGTACAATCAAGACTTTCACTGTCAGAAAGTTGCAGTTAATGTATTTTATGTTATTTCATCTTTTCTATAAAATGTACACAAGCAGAAATTCTCCCAAAGTTTAAACAAATTACCATACTGATTAACTTAAGAAGAATTAAATGCACTCTGGGCTTTGACTACATGGCAAAAAAATAAAGGGTAAATTTGTGGAAACAAAAGAGGACTTTGACAAAATCGTCCAGTTCAACAATTCACATTTTGCTCAGAAATGGAAAATTATATTTTAATAAAGTATATTGTGGTACATACCAAACTTCTGAAGAATTCAGCAGGCCAGGTAGCATTTGCAAGGAACATCAGTCAATATTTTGGGCCAAGGACCTTTCATCAGAATGAGAAAAATAAGAAGACAAGTTTGCTGTAAATTGCAAAGTCCTGTACAGTGGAGAGAAGGTATAATGACTGTGCTAGGCTGCAGACCAGGGTTGTTATCAGAACTATTACCAAAAAACAGCTAAAACTGCAATTTCAGAGGAAGAAGCATAATTCAGTATTGCAACGAAATAAAGGGAATTACAGAGGCATCAGAGAGGAGCTTGCCCAGGTTTATTGGAGGAGGATATTGACGGAGATGACAGCAGAGCACAGCATAGTTCACAAGGCGCAGGATAGACATATCCCACAGCGGCCGAAGTTCTCAAATGGCAGGGGTGACAACTGTGGCTGACAAAAGAAGGTAAGGAGTATATAAAAGCCAAGGAAAGGGCATATAATGTAGCAGAACTGAGTTGGAGGTTAGATGATTAGGAAGCTTTTAAAACCCAATAAAAAGTACTGAAAAAGTTATAAGAAGGGAAATGATTAAATCTGAGGGCAGATTAGCCTATAATATAAACCAGGATACTAAAAGATTTTTTTCAGTTATATCAAGAGTAAAAGGGAGGTAAGAGTTGATGTTGGATCACTAGAAAATAATACTGGTGAGATAGTAATGGGGAGAAAGAAATGATAGATGAACTTAATGTATACTTTGCATCATCTTCTCTGTGGAAGACCAGAGGTCCGTGAGTGTCGGGGAACAGGAGTGAGTGCCACTGTTGTTACAAAGGAAAAAGTGCGAGGCAAGCTCAAAGGTCTTCAGGTGGATAATTCACCTGGACCACATGGACTACATCCCAGAGTCCTGAGAAAGGTTGCTTAAGAGATAACAGATGCATTGGTCAAGAACTTTCAAGAATCACTTGATTCTGGTCTGGTTGCAGACTGGAAAATTGCAAATATCACTCCACTCATTAAGAAGGGAGGAAAGGAAAAGAATGGAAATTATAGTACAGTTAGTCTAACCTCAGTTGTTGGGAAAGTGTTGGAGTCTATTATTAAGGTTGAGATTTCGGGGTAGTTGGAAATTAATGATAAAATAAGTCAAAAGTCAGCATGGTTCTGTGAAGGGAAATCGTTCCTGACAAATCTGTTACAGTTCTTTGAGGAAGTAACAAGCAGGCTGGACAAAGGAGAGGTAGTGGATGTCATTTACTTGGATTTTCAGAAGGTGTTTGGTAAGGTGCCACATATGAGGCTGATCAACAAGATAAAATCCTCTGGCGTTGCAGGAAAGGTACTGGCATGGATAGCGGAATGGCTGACAGGCAGGAGGCAGCGAATGGGAATAAAGGGGGCCTTTTCTGGTTGGCTGCTGGTGACTAGTGGTTTCCTCCGGGGCCAGTATTGGGACTGTTGCTTTTCACATTGTTTGTCAATGACTTAGAATGGAATTGATGGCTTTGTGGCCAAGTCTGTGGATGATACGAAGACAGGTGAAGGGGTAGGTAGTGCTGCAGAAGCAATGCAATTGCAGCAGGACTTAGACAAATTGGAAGAATGGGTAAAAAGGTGGCAGATGGAATGCATTGTTGGGAAATGTACGAGAATGCATTTCTAGTAAAAGAACAGCAGCACAGATTATTGTTCTTTTGGGGAACGGGGAGAAGTTTCAAACATCAGAGGTGCAGAGGGACTTGGGAGTCCTCATGCAACAGTCCCAGAAGGTTAATTTACAGGTTGAGTCTGTGGTAAAGAAGGCAAATGCAACATTGGCATCTCTTTCAAGGGGAATAGAATGTAAAAGCAGGGAAACCATGCTGAGCCAGACACTAGCCAGGCCACACTTACAGTATTGCCAACAGTTTTGGACTCCATATCTCATAAAGGATGTGTTGTCATTGGAGAGAGTTCAGAGGAGGTTCACGAGGATGATTCCGAGAATGAAGGGGTTAACATATGAAGAGTGTTTGGCAGGTTGGGCCTGTACTGACTGCGGGGGGATCTCATTGAAACCTACCGAATGTTGAAAGGACTAGATAGGGTGGATGTGGAGAGGATGTTTCCAATGCACAACATGAGGGCACATTCTCACAATTGAGTGGCGACCCTTTAGAACAGAGGTAAGGAGGAATATTTTTGAGCCAGAGTCGTAAATTTGTGGAATGCTCTGCCACGGACTGTGTTGGAGGCCAAGTTTGTGTGTATATTTAAGGTGGAAGTTGATCATTTCCTGATCAGTCGGGTCATTGAAAAGAATATAAGATGAAGATTATGAAGACACGTAGTCCTCTTTTATTGTCATTTCGTATTGCATGCATTAAGAAATGATACATTATTTCCTCTGGTGTGATATCACAAAACACAGGACAGCCCAAGGCTGAAAAAACTGACAAAACCACATAATTATAACATATAGTTACAACAGTGCACAATACCATAACTTGATGAAGAAGTCCATGAGCACAGTAAAGTTCCAAGTTTTTCAAGTGTCCCACATCTCACACAGACGGGAGAAGGAAGAAAAACTCTCCTTGCCATGCCGACCACAATCCGACTCTGAGTCATCCGAAAACTTCGAGCTCTGATCAGCTCTCCGTCACCGAGTACTGAGCACCATCTCTGTCCGAACGATTCGACCTCCTTCTCGGTCGCCAAAAGCAGGCAAGGCTGGGGATTTTGAGGCCTACCCTCCGAAAGATTCCTGACCACACAGTAATGACAGCAGTGAACGGGCATTTCACAAGTTTCTCCAGATGTTCCTCTGTGCTTTCACATCCATTCTCCATCAAATCGGAATTGTCCACGGCCCCAATTTAACTGAAACGATATCATTTTTGACTGGAGAGCTGCGCACACGCAAGCGCATCGCCATCTTCTCCTCCCGCCTCACTTGAGAATACGGCGAGAAAGCTGGTTTGTGGGGTTGAGTGGGATTCGGGATCAGCCGTGATGAAATGACAGTGCAGACTCAATGGGCTGAATGGCCTAATTCTGCTCCAATGTCTTGTGGTCTTACTGTCAAAAGGAAGAGAAACACCAGCATTAAATTCCCGATGACTGATATGAATGAGGAGTATCTGTATGATAATGATGAGGGGCTGTGCCTGGATTCACAGAGCAGCATCATTGAGGTAATCTAGGAGCTTGAAAACACAGAAGCCAGTGGGTCAGGGTATTAAACTGACAGGAGACTGAAACTCCAGGCTTACACTCGCAGAATAAATGGAGGTTTTTTGCAGTCCTGCAGAGGGTGCAACAGATTTAAGTTTTCCCAGAGTAGAGAGCACCACACTGTGAGCACCGAACACAATGCAGATCTCCTCCAGTGACCAGAGCTTAGCACAAATAGATGAAGCTTGTCAGAAGAGGATTTGACTTTTAAGTCAGCTTTGAAATTTGTCTGCAAGTCTACATGAGCGAGTATGCCACTCTAAACCAGGAGGTGCTGTTCAAAAAGTCCACACAGCACCATGATGCAACGTGTGCTGAACATTGAAACGGACCTCCTGCACTTTACCAGCAACTCCGGGTTCTCAGAAACATGAAATGCAAATGAAGGCCACTTGACACAAGCATATTCATGCTGTGCTGGAAACCACCAGCAAATGTTCTGTAGGTTTCATCAGTAAAGGCAATGGGGTTGTGGACAAATGTCCACACAAAGTCTGCAAAAGGGCACAAGGCTGCGTTTCTACGAACTACGTGATTGACATCAAACACAACAATGAACTGTTAACAATTAACTGTCTACACAACAGTGACAGAACTTACTTCTACATTGACCTGGCATGAAAGTTAGTACGATGCTGAACACTGGGATATCATTGTCACTCGGGCCAGAGCACATATACAAGGAGAGGCTGACCTCTTGTCTCTTGTAGCCAACAGGCATTCACTACTTGTCATTTATGGACCCAGATTTCCTGTTGTGGAGGAGTTTCATTTCCAGTGGAAAAATGAAGTGCAAGAGGCAGTAAATGGATGTTGCGTCTGGTGGGAATTAAGGGGCAGACTTGTATCGCAGGGCAAAGCTGGGTTAACAAGTTCACAGTAAACTCAGAAGATATTCAGCTCAGAAAGGAAGGAAGGTGTTTGACCACCACCTGGATAGATAAACACAAATTTAAAGGATTTCAATGTGAAGATCCATGTGGAAGTACAAGCTACTCACACCTTCCACGAGACCCAAACTCTTCTCCAGATCTCAAAAGAAGCAGTTGTGCATGAACTGGGCTGTCTGAAGAGACATGGTATTCTGTCCCAAGCTGAGCTGTGATTGGGCCGCTCCTGTTTGCAGTCATTCAAAAGCACGGTGAAACAGTGATGCTGTGGGACTCAATTGCTACATGGAACTTGTCCTCAATCTAAATAATTTCTGCTTTGGATCCTCCCGCTTCCTTCAAACAAAAGGTGTTGCCATGGGCACTCCCATGGATCCCAGCCATGCCTGCCTGTTTGTCAGCTACGTGGAAGAGTCTATGTTGCAGTCCTACACTAGTGACCGTTCCGCACTTTTCCTACGCTACATCAATGACTGAATTGGTGCTGCTTCCTGTACCTGTACTGAACTCGTCGATTTCATCCACTTTGCCTCCAACTTCCACCCAGCCCTCAAATTCACCTGGTTCATTTCTGACACTTCCCTTCCTTTTCTCGATCTCACTGTCTATGTCTCCAGAGACAGCTCATCCACCGATATCTATTATAAACCAACAGACTCTCACAGCTACCTGGACTATACCTCCGCCCAGCCTGCTACTTGTATAAATGCCATTCCTTTCTCTGAACTCCTCCCTCTCCACCACATCTGCTCTCAGGATGAGGCTTTTCATTCTGGAATGAAGGAGATGTTCTACTTTTTCAAAGAAAGGGGATTCCCTTCATCAACCATCAACGCTGCTCTCAAACACATCCCTTCCATTTAATGCACATCTGCTCTTACCCCATCCTCCCACCACACTACCAGGGATAGGGTTCCTCTTGTCTTCACCTACCACCCCACCAGCTTCCACATCCAGTACATAATTCTCCGAAACTTCTACTCCTCAGCTTTTTTTCCTCCAGTTGTGCCAAAGGGTTTCAGCCCGAAACGTCGACTGTCATTTATCCTTTCAAGTGGAACAAGTGCATCACCCACCCCTACACCTCCTCCCTTACTACCATTCAGGGCCCCAAACAGTCCTTCCAGGTGAGGTGACACTTCAGCTGTGAGTCTATTGGGGCCATATACTGTGTTGGGTGCTCCAAGTGTGACCTCTTGTATATCGGTGAGACCTGACATAGATTGGGAGACTGCTTCGCTGAACACCTATGCTCCGTCTGCCAGAACAAGCAGGATCTCCCAGTGGTCACCCATTTTAATTCCACTTCCCATTCCGATATGTCAATCCGTGGCCTCCTCCACTGTCGTGATGAGGCCACACTTAGGTTGGAGGAGCAACACCTTGGGTAGCCTCCAACCTGATGGCATGAACATCGATTTCTCCAACTTCCAGTAATGGCTCCATGACCCCCCTTCACCATTTCCCATCCCCTTGTCGCTCTCTCATGTTATCTCCTTGAACACCTCCCTCTGGTGCTCGTCCCCCTGCCTTTCTTCTTTCATCCATGGTCTTCTGTCTCTTTCACCAATCAACTTCCTAGCTTTTACATCATCCCTCCCTCTCCAAGTTCACCTATCGCCCGGCATTTCTCTCTCCCCCTCCCCTCCCCCCACCTTTCAAATCTACTCCTCAGCTGTTTTTCTCCAGTTCTGCCAAAGGGTTTCAGCCTGAAACATTGACTGTACTCTTTTCCATAGATGCTGCCTGGCCTGCTGAGCTCCTCCAGCACGGTGTGTGTGTTGCTCGGATTTCCAGCATCTGCAGATTTTCTCTTGTTTGTGACCTTGTGTTCCATCTCAGTGGCCTCCAAACTGATGGCATGAATATTGCTTTCCTCTTTGGATATAAAAAATTCCCTCCCCCTCTTCTTTTTCTCTGTTTCCCACTCTGGCCTTTTAACACTTCTCACCTGCCTATAACTTTCCCCTGGGTCCTCTCTTCCTGCCTCTTCTCCTGTGGTCCACTTGCCTCTCCTATCAGATCCCTTCTCCCCCAGCCCTTTACCTCTCCCACCCGTCTGCCTTCACCTATCACCTTCCAGCTAGCCTCCTTTCCCACACTCCCCACTCACCATTTTATTCTGACATCTTCCCCCTTTCTTCTCAGTCCTGAAGAAGGTCTCGGCCCGAAATGCTGACTGTACTTTGTCCCATAGATGCTGCCTGGCCTGCTGAGTTCCTCCAGCAATTTTTGTATGTTCCTCGGATTTCCATCTGCAGATTTTCTTTTGTTTGTGTTATTATCAAAGTAGCACCTTCAGCTGATTCAGCCGAACTCCGATCATTCTTGAGTTTGTTGAATTATTAGATGTTTCATCATCAATGTGTCAACCTTCATGCAACCATTTCAGGAGTCAACATGACCAGAGGCCAGATAGAATTGGTCTCCTGCATTGCTGAGAAGCATTAACTTTTACAGGTGACTGGCACACAACAGTTCAGACACGTGTGGTTGAGGCCGTATAAATGCAGATCGCTCAACTGCTGTGTAAAATCATCCAGAAAGAATCAGATTCAGATTCACCATTTTATCACTTATACATCTGTGATTCTTCCTTGAGTATATGTTAATATCTGTATCACCAATAACACAAAATGGTGTTAGCCTGGGATGTGAGATTGTGTTGGAAAGTACAAAGGAACCAGTTCACAGCCATGTTCCAAGAACTTTGTGTGAGTACCAGTGCATTGTCTTGAGAGCAGAAAATGGTGGAAAACACATTTGTCTGGGAAAGTACAAGGGCAAATGTTGTGATAGATTTTTGAAGGGATCTGAAAGGCTATAAAAAGGGGTAAGGGGGAATTTTCTCTCAGGCTGGGCCATGACCCGTGCTGAGAGTCAGGGATAGAGACAAGGACAGAGATAGAGAGAAGGAAAGAGAGGCGGAGACTGAGGGAAAGCTGTTGAGCATCTTTGGTTCCCTCTGACAGTGTGTTGTGTAGCACGGTTTTGTGATAGGTTGATAAGTATTACTTTGTCCCTTGTACTGCTTTATTAACCATTATTCTTCCTTTCTGTGTTTTATTCTTTATATAACTCAAATTGTAATTTTCTCTCACCTTTAACACGTGTACAGTACGTCCTCTGTTTGCGGATACCTCCCGCTGCTGAATCAGAAAAGAGCAACAAACAAATATTAAAATATTTTCATTGCACAATTGACATTGTCGGCAAGAGTCAGCATAACGGGGGCTATGTTTCACATACCACAGGACGTACCAGAGGTGGGGTGCTGTCTGGGGTACCGGGTGTATGGACAACACCCATGGTTTTGGAGCAGTGGCAACGTATTGTCCGAGTGTTGTCCTCCACGTGCCAGAGAAGCGAGATGGAGAGCAGGAGTAGTTACGTCCAGGCTATCAAGCCACTCTGTTAAATAACTTAGAGCTTCCCAAGCCGGGGGAGAGTAAGGGTATGACCTGAATTGAACTGACTTTATTTCTTACATCCTTCACATACATGAGGAGTAAAAATCTTTACGTTACATCTCCACCTAAATGTGCAATTATAGTCATTTATAATAATTAATAATAAATAGAACAGTC
This sequence comes from Mobula birostris, assembly GCF_030028105.1. Lineage (NCBI taxonomy): Eukaryota > Metazoa > Chordata > Chondrichthyes > Myliobatiformes > Myliobatidae > Mobula > Mobula birostris. The sequence goes on along the minus strand of NC_092374.1, from coordinate 199,156,094 downwards.
AATGTATTACAGAGTACACTCAAATCAGCGTGGGTTCATCAGTCTGATGGCCTGGTGGAAGAAGCTGTCCTGGAGCCTGTTGGTCCTGGCTTTTATGCTGTGGTACCACTTCCCAGATGGTAGAAGCTGGAATAGATTGTAGTTGGGATAACATTGGTCCGCAATGACCTTATGGGCCCTTTTCACACCTGTCCTCGTAAATTTCCTGAATCATGGGAAGTTCACAACTACAAATGTGCTGGGCTGTCCGCACCACTCTCTGCAGAGTCCTGCGATGAAGGGAGGTACAGTTCCCATACCAGGCAGTGATGCAGCCAGTCAGGATGCTCTCAGTTGTATCCCTGTAGAAAGTTCTTCAGATTTGGGGGCCATACCAAACTTCCTCAACCATCTGAGATGAAAGAGGCGCTGTTGTGCCTTTTTCACCACACAGCTGGTGTGTACAGACCACGTGAGGTCCTCGGTGATGTGGATGCCAAGGAACTTGAAGCTGTTTATCCTCTCAACCCCAGATCCATTGACATCAATAGGGGTTAGCCCATCTCCATTCCTCCTGTAATCCACAACCAGCTCCTTTGTTTTTCCTGAAAGGTCATGCTATGGAAAAAGATTATGACGTGTTGGGCAGCAGATCAAGTTCAGGCAGCACGCCTGAAGGATTAGCACCCTGGTACACTCACCTCAATTATAAGCAAGTGCTTTGAGAGGCTGGTTAAAGACTACATCTGCAGCCTGCTACCACCCACACTGGACCCCTAAAATTCGCCTAGTTTCAGAACCGGTCTGCTGATAATGCCATAGCCACAGCACTACGCACCATCTTCACTCCCCTGGAGAAGAGGGATGCATACATTAGAATGCTGTTTCTGGACTACAGTTCAGCATTTAACTCCAGAATTCCCTCCAGATTTGACAGGAAGCTCAGAGACCTTGGCCTGCAGCTGGATCCTAGACTTCCTATCGAATTGACGACCATTGGTAAGGATTGGCTCCCTCACCTCTGCCCCTCTGACCCTCAACACAGGAGCCCCCTAGGATTGTGTCCTGAGACGCTCCTTTACTCCCTTTACACCTACGATGGTACTGACATGCACAGCTCATATCTGCTGATCCAATTCACAGTTGACACAACTTCAATTGGCCTTATTTCTAGTGGTGATGAGAGAGCGTACAGAGGAGAGGATGACATCCTGACACAGGGGTGCCAGCGTAATTACCTCTCCCTCAATGTCCAAAAAACAAAAGAGCTGATTGTGGATTACAGGAGGAACAGAGACAGGATCAACGTCAATGGGTCTGCAGATGACAGGGTGAGTAGTTTCAAGTTCCTCGGTATACACACTCCAATGATCTCACCTGTACTGTACACACCGGCCTTCTGGCAAAAAGCAAAACAGCATCTCTTCCACCTCAGGCAACCGAAGAAGTTCGGCATGGGCCACCAAATCCTCAAGACCTGCTACAGGGGCACCACAGTGAGTTTCCTGACTGGCTGTATCACCACCTGGGATGGTAACTGCACCAATCTCGATCGCTGGCGCTGCAGAGAGTGGTACAAACAGCCCAGCAGATCTGTGGATGTGAACTTCCCTCCATTGAGGACATTTACAGCAGCAGGTGCGTAAAGAAGGCCTGGAAGATCACTGGGGTCACTGTCACCCCAACCATAAACTGTGTCAGCTGCTTCCATCTGGCAAACGGTAACACAGCATTAATGCCAGGTCCAACAGGCCATGGGACAAGCCATTAGACTTCTTACTACAAGCCATTAAACTTTTAAATTCACATGTCTGTACATTGCAAGGATTTTTACTCACTCACGTTGTGGGATGGATGTAAGATTTAAATCAATTCTAATTCTAATTCCAAAAGTAGCCACCCTAACTGAGGAAGTGGTAAGCCTGGAGCAGCAGAATGCGACCTTGCCTGAACTGACCAAGTCAGCCATGAACGGGCTGACAAAGTCAAGACCCAGTAAACCATTCTAACACATCAGGAGGATTTGGTAGGATGGAGGGATCAGGATCCAGGTGGTGTCGGAGTAAGGGAGCTGATGCCTAAGGATTGGCAGTCGAAAACTTGGGATGGCAATATTTCATCGGATACTGAGACTCTGTGTGGTGATGGTCCTCAGGGACCCCCACTGAGCAGAGTTTCACACATGAGAATCTGATAGCTAAATCTGTCCTGTGATAATCCACAGTTGTAAAACAACAACGGTCTTGGATGGTAAACAAATGGTGCACTATTTACAAAAGGAAGAAAGTGATCAGGGTGTGGAAGGCTGAGGAGAAGGGGGCTATGCAGGAGACAGATACGCAGAAGACTGGGAAGTACCCTGCTGCATGGTTTATTCGATTAATGGATACACGTGTTGGCAATGATTGATGGCAGGGATGTGGGGATTGGTTCAGAGTGGTGCAGTGCACTCCAGCCTTCTTCTTTTAAACAAATAAACATTATTCATAATGAAAAATTATTTACTCTGCAAACTATGCAATGCCTTTTAATTTTGTGGAGAAATGCACAGAGAGAACCAGGTCTCCTCTCCCAGTCCCTCCCTCTCCTCGTACATAGAACAGCAGAGAAACACTACACCTGGTTTGCAGGCAGCTTCAGTCACTGGAAAGCCAGTGCACAGGGGTGGAAACCTGCTGCATTTAGCTCAGTCACAAATAAATTTACAGCAACGGGTCAAGAGAAGAGCTTCCTGGAGAAACCAGCTGCCTACATAAATCTGGCCTCGTCCAGATCTGGAAATATGACAGATTGACTCCTGCCACACCAGCAACAATGTAACTGTAGTTGACCATAATTCAGGTCCTTCAATGGCAGTTCTTTGCACGAGTGCAGATCAAGTCCATACCCTGAAGGGATTGCAGAAATAACTAGCTGTTGTGGAAGCCCGCAAGTAATACAACCGGATAATGGGTCTCATTTCTCACGTCATGCCGCAAACAACTGGCTGCAAGCAAAGGCAAGTATTGTCAAAGTAAATTTTATGATTAAAATTCATATATGTCATCATATACTGTACAATAGATGACTTCAACAGACTCACCAGTGAAGTGTTGCCTCACCTGAAAGGACTGTTTGGGGTCCTGAGTGGTAGTGAGGGAGGAGGTGTCAGGGCAGGTTTAGCACTTGTTCCGCTTGCAAGGATAAGCTCCTGGAGGGAGATCAATGGGGAGGGACGAATGGATAAGGGAGGCGCATGGGGTGCAATCCCTGTGGAAAGCAGAAAGTGGGGGGGGGGAGGGAAAGATGAGCTTGGTGGTGGGATCCCCCTGGAGATGTCAGACATTTTGGAGAATTAAGTGCTTAACACCGATGCTGCTGGGATGGTCGGTGAGGACAAAGAAATCTTATCTCGGGTGGGATGTTGCTCACAAATATCCGTAGGGTCTTTAAATAATTAGACTGATGGAGCGAGAGGTTGTTGAATTGTTGAATTACTCTCACTGCAATCTGCAAAATGTAATTTCTCTTTCAGCAATGTAATTTTAAATCAACAATGGTTTACAGATTTCACAATCTTCATAAGGTCTCGCAGACTTAACTCTCTCGTAAGCAGGTATGGCACCTTTAAGTGGATGAATGTTCTCGCCATGGTGAGAAATGCGGCAGGAGAGGGTGGGGAGAGAGGACTCCAAGCCAGGCTGAAACACAGAGGGATGAGGCCTCTCTGCCCTGCATTTTGTGAACAAATGTGTAGTTGCTGAATAACAAAACTGAGGACTCGTGGCAAGATTGCTGTAAAGCAGAACAATCAGGGACTCTTGTATTCCATGTTTGAATGAGATATAACTTACTAACAGCATGCCAGGTACAGAGACAAGACACAAGGACCTTTTGATTCACAGGATGGACTGAACTGCTGATTCAGGAAACATAAAGGGTGCGTGTTTAATAAGAAACTCTCGGCTGTGCTCTGATCTGGCGGTTTTGTTGATTTTGTGTGCACCGACCTTGAACATCTGACAATCAAATGCCAATTGTTCTATTTGCCGAATGAATTCCCATCCATAATCCTAACCACAGAATACATACCACCAGTGGCCAACTGTAATCAAGTGCTTGAGATACTGTATGATGCCGTCTCCAAACAAGAAAAAATCTATCCTGGTGAATTTCAAATCATTGTCAAGGACTTCATCCAGGCTTGCTTGAAGAAATTCCTGCCCAATTATCATCAGCATATAAGAGGCCCCAAATGCCCCAACAGATTAGACCACAGCTATACTAAGGAGTGCCATTCCATCTCCAGGCTGTATTTGGTAAACCTGATCATGTGGCTGTCTTTCTCCTACCCACAAACAGGGAGAACCCAAAGTGCAAAACTCCAGAGGTTAGGATAACAAAGAGGTGGTCATTGGAGGCAGAGAAGTGGTAACAGGATTGCTTTGAATCAGTGGATTGGGCCAAGTTCAGGACACATCTGTGGATCTGAATTATACACTCTGGCTGTAATAGACTTCATTAAAACAGTTGTAGATGAGTGTGTCCCCAAAAAATCATTCAAGTCTTCCATAACCAAAAGACCTGGATGAACCATGAGATCGACAATCTGCTGAGAGCTAAATCAGAAGTACTCAGATCTGCTAACCCAGAAAGCTACAAGAGGTCCAAGTACAGTATGATGTCCAGAAAACCATCTCACCAGCTAAGTTGCAATTCTGGGTTAAACTTGAATCAATGAAGAATGCTCGACAGTTGTGGCAGGGCTTGAATACTGTCACCTCTTATAAAGTTAAATCAAGTGACATAGGTGGCAACAGAGCTTCGCTTCCAAATGAGCTCAAAGCCTTCTGTGCTCATGATCAAAACATGGAGAAAACATCACAAATTCTCACAGCCCCCAATGATCCTGTGACTTCTGTGACATGCAAGCAAACTTCAGGAGGGTGAACCCATGTAAAGCATCTCGCCCAGATGGTCACCTGGGCAATTACTCAAGACCAGGGTTGATAAACTGGCTGGAGTAGTCACTGAGATCTTTACCCTCTCATTTTGACAGTCTGCTTCAAGCAGCCTTCAATTATACCAGAGTCTAAGTAGAACGTGGTAACTTGTCTCAATGATTAAGGGGACATGTTGCCCAGACCAGATGAATGGCACCCTAGAATTCTGAAAAAGGTAGCGTTAGAGACTGTGAGGCATTAGCAATGATCTTTCAAAAATCATTGGAGCCTGGCTTGGTGCCAGAGGACTGGAAAATTGCAAATGTCACTCTCCTCTTTGAGAAAGGAGGAAGGCAGCAGAAAGGAAATTATAGAATCAGAATCATGTTTATTATCACCAGCATGCGGAGGAAGAAGACGACGAAGGAGCAGAAGAAATATGTACATCAATTTATAGTATACATATATCGAATATATTAAAATCATGCAAAAAACAGAAATAATGTATATTTAAAAAGTGAGTGTTCACAGGTTCAATGTCCATTTGGGAAATGAATGGCAGAGAGGAAGAAGCTGTTCCTGAATTGCTGAGTGTGTCCTTTCGGGCTTCTGTACCTCCTTCCTGAAGGTAACAGTGAGAAAAGGTTGTTTCTCACAAGAAGAAAGAGTGATGGTAACAGAGAGCGATTGGTTATGGTATACATCAACCACAGCCTACCGGTCAACCTCGACACTTTACAATTTGCCTACCAGAGCAACAGGTCAATGGCAGATGCCATCTCTCTGGCCCTACATTCCTCCTTAGAACACCTGGAGAATAAAGACACAAACGTAAAGCTACTTTTCATTTATGACAGCTCTGCCTTTAATACCATCATTCCAAATAAACTGATTCCTAAGCTCCGGAACCTGGGCCTTAGCACTCAGATCTGCAGCTGGATCTTCAGCTTCCACACAGACAGGACGCAGGCTGTAAAAATAGAGGAAAAGCTCTCCTCTACAACCACTCTGAGCACCGGTGCCCCACAAGGCTGTGTACTCAGCCCCCTGCTGTACTCACTGTACACCCATGATTCTGTAGCCAAGTTTCCATCAAACTCAATATATAAGTTTGCTGATGACACAACAATTGTAGGCTCTATCTTGGGTAATGATGATTTTGAGTACAGAGAGGAAATTAAGAACCTGGTGGCATGGTGCGAAGATAATAACCTATCCCTCAACGTCAGCAAGATGAAGGAATTGGTTGTTGACTTCAGAAGGAGTAGCGGACCGCACCATCCAATTTATATTGGTGGTGTGCAAGTGGAACAGGTCAAAACCTTTAAGTTCCTCGGTGTCAATATCACAAATGATCTGACTTGGTCCAACCAAGCAGAGCCCACTGCCAAGAAAGCCCACCAGTGTCTTTACTTCCTGAGAAAGCTAAAGAAATTTGGTCGCTCCCCTAAAACCCTCACTAATTTTTATAGATGCACCGTAGAAAGCATTCTTCTAGGGTGCATCACAACCTGGTATGGAAGTTGTCCTGTCCAAGACCGAAAGAAGCTGCAGAAGATCGTGAACACTCGGGGAGAAGGCTCAGGAGCTTGAAGACTCGTATGGCGAGATTTGGGAACAGCTTCTTTCCAACTGTGATAAGACTGCTGAACGGATCCTGACCCGGATCTGCGCTGTACCCTCCAAATAACTGGACCTGCCTCTTGGTTTTTTTTTTGCACTACCTTACTTTCCCTCTTCTATTTTCTATGTATGATTTATAATTTAAACTTTTAATATTTACTATTGATTTGTAATCCAGGGAGCGCAAAGCGCTGAATCAAATATTGCTGTGATGGTTGTATGCTCTAGTATCAATTGTTTGGCGACAATAAAGTAAAGTAAAAGGGCCAGTTCGCTTGACCTCAGTGGGTGGGACGATGTTGGAGTCAATTGTTAAGGATGAGGTTATGGAGTACTTAGTGACATAGGACAAGATAGGACAAAGTCAGCTTGGTTTCCTTCAGGGAAAATCCTACCTGACGAACCTGTTGAAATTCTTTGAAGAGATTAGAAGTAGGATAGGATATATTGTTGTATATTTGAAATTTCAGGAGGCCTTTGACAAGTTGCGACACATGAGGCTGCGTACCAAGTTAAGAGCCCATGGTATTACTGAAAAGTTACTAACATGTGCTGATTGGTGGGAGGCAGTAAATGGGAATGAAAGGATCCTTGCCTGGCTGCTAGTGGTGTTCTGCATGGGTCTGTGAAAAACCTCTTATTTTTATGCTTTGTATAAATGATTTAGATGATGGAATGGGTGGCTTTGTTGCCAAGTTTGCAGGTGTTACAATGATTGATAGAGGGGCAGGTAGTGTTGAGGAAACAGGAAGGCTGCAGAAGGACAAACAGATTAGCAGAACAGGCAAGAAAATGGCAAATGAAATACAATGTTGGAAAATGCATGGTCATGCACTTTGGTAGTAGAAATAAATGTGCGGACTATTTTCAAAATGGGGAGAAATTCCAAAAATCTGAAATGCAAAGGGTCTTGGGAGTCCTTGTACGGAATACCCGAAAGGTTAACTTGCAGGTTGAGTCGGTGGTGAGGAAGGCAAATGCAATGTTAGCATTCATTTCAAGAAGTCCAGAATACAAGAGCAAGGATGTGATGCTGAGGCACTGGTGAGGCCTCACCTTGAGTATCGTGAACAGTTTTGGGCTCCTCATCTGCAAAAAGATGTGCTAGCCTTGGAGAGGATCCAGAGGAGATACACAAGGATGATTAAGGGAATGAAAGGTTTATCATATGAGGAACATTTGATGGTTCTGGGTCTGTTCTCACTGGAATTTAGAAGGATGAAGGGGAATCTCATTGAAACCTTCCAAAGTTTGAAAGACTGAGACAGAGTAGATGTGGAAAGGATGTTTCCCCAGATGTGGGAGTCTAGGACAAGAGGGCGCAGATTCAGGATAGAGGGGAGTCCATTTAAAATGGAGATGTGAAGAAATTCCTTTTGCCAGAGGGTGGTGAATTTGAGGAATTTGTTTCCACATGCATCTGTGGAGGCCAGGTTATTGGGTGTATTTAAGGCAGAGATTGATAGGTTCTTGGTTGGACACGGCGTCAAAAGCTATGGGAAGGAGGCTGGGGAATGGGGTTGAGAAGGGGAAAAAGGATCAGGTATGATTGAATGGTGGAGCAAACTTGATGGGCCAAATGGCCTAATTCTGCTCCTATGTCTTATGACTGTGAGGGGTTTCTTCTTTTAAGTTACTGCATAGGCTAATTAAAATGGCTTCTTTGTTATGTTATAATTAAAATGGCCTCTTTGTTATGTTAACTGCTGAGAAAGTTCTCTCGCTAGCAGCTTGTTTGGGCTATATTATTGATAACAGAGCGAACGAACCAATTGGGATAGATGTTATTCTTTCTAGTGTGTCTGTAAGTTATTGTGATGTGCTGGTTTTTGGGCAGAAGGTGTTGGGAGAGAGAGAGAATGGACAAGGTGCTGTGAGCTGGTTAACAGGGTCAGACCCCGAGCAGGAGTCCGAGGTCCAGGGTCTTCGGCGAGGAGAGGAGACGGAGACAGACTCGTGCGGAGCGTCAGGTTAACCACCGTGGTTGGTCCCAGGAGGCAGGTCGAGGTGGTCAGAGGGGATCGAATGGTGAAGAGAGGATCATTACTAGAGCTCCAACTGTTTGTGCACGAAGAGACTGAACTTTGCTAAGTGTGGCGCCTTTTATTTTCCTTTTATATTTTATCTCTACTAACTATATAGTTCCAGTAATATCTATAAACTGTAATTCATTTAAACGTAGATGGTGTACTGTCTGTAATTTGGTGGGGTGGGGTACATCACACAGCATCCACACAAACTTAATTACCCAGTTTGACGGGACTGAGGCTGTTTCCCCAGACGACAGCGAGCTGAGCGACCGGGGGGGGGGGCTACATTTGGGGGTTTTTGTCCGGGATTGGATTCAGTGGTGTGCTGTTTAGTGGTGTTCAGTGGTTGCCCTGTTTAAATCAGTAATGTGTGTCTCTGTGGATTATTTGCTGGTTATTGCCGCATGCGTGTTGGCTGAGGTCTTTGTTCGAGTTCAGACTAGTGCTGACGAGTTGCTGGTGGGAGTCGGTGCTGGCCATACTATTGGGAGAGAGAGGAAAGAGTGGTCTGATTCGGAGGTAGTGTCTGCAAATAAATGTTCCAGCTATGGCAGGCTCCGCCTGGCTTTTGGGATAGTGTCCACCCCAAAAGGGGCAGAGGCATACGAGACGTGGGCGGAGTGGATCTCTCAGTTGTTAGATGAGTGGCAGTGCTCGATTGAGGGAGAGCGACAGGGATTGGTTGAAAGTTTAAGTAGACGGGCTGGTGACGATGTTAGAACTGTCAGGTTCAATAACACAGTAGTGACAGCTGCCAGTTATCTGAAAGAGAGGAAAAAGATTTCAGTGTATCTGCTCTGGCTATGAGGGCAGCTAAATTGCTTGCAGTGCCAGGGGGATCATTTCAGGGGATCAGCCTCTCCTTCAGTTGTTCAGCTGATCAGAGAGGTGTTAGGAAACTTGGTGGAGGCCCAGTGGGGGAACGGCTTGGGGTCTCTGCGGGAGTACGTTCCCAGCAATGTACCAAGGAACTTCCGAAATGAAAAGACCCTATTCCTGAAGGCTTAGAGGGTCCACGCCCCAGGGTGTCGTTATGGATAGATGGAAGTGATGCTAAAGCCATCCTCGACCCCGGGGTGCAGGTCAAGTCGTTGTACAGTTCATTTTACAGCCAGTGTCTGAAGCATTTACCCTTGACAACCGCAAGGGCACCGGAGATTTGGGGTACCAGTGCCAGTAATTATCCAGAAGACGATGATTGGTTAGTGACCCTGGAGTTCATGGGGGCATTGTCTGGGCACCCAGCGTGTCGAGCTGCTTGTGAGGACGTGTGTGGCAGCCTTGAGCTGGTACCGAATTTAAACGAGACCCAACTGTGGTACGGCCTGGAGGAAATATCTGAGGGTGAGACCCTCTTAGTAGACGCTCCGAAATACCACGAGGGAGGGGAGTTGACATCTGAAGACACCTCAGTGAGAGAGAGGTTGCCGCGACTGGACCATGGAGCCGTGGAAGACGGAGGCAGCATGTGTGTGGATTATAGGACTCTGAACAGGCGCACTGTCACTGAACAGAATGCGGGCCTGAGGGCCGAAGACGCTATGGTCTGTTTGTGTTGCGACGTGGTGTAATGTGCTGGATCTGAGGGGTGGATGTTGCCAGATCCTGATGAGTGAGGCCGACCAGGAGAAGACGGCCGTTATTGGTTCCTTAGGATTCTTCCGATCCGAAAAGATGCCAAAGGTAATATCCGGAGCCCCTGCATCCTTCCTGCGGGGCATGAGGAAAACCATGGGGGAAGTGGAGGTGTTTGGACTTCTGGCGTATGTGGATGACTGCCTAGTTCTTGGACTCGCCTGGGGGTCTATGATGCGAGGCGAGTGCCGGAGCCCGGGCGACAAAGAGTTAAAGAATTAAAACGTTCTTTGGACGAGTGCCAGGTCTGGAGAAAAAGGCAGTTCGGGGAAAAGCCACCGAAGCGAAGTGTAAAATGTAGAGTAGTTTTTGGCCGGCGGAGTTTGGTGCAATCTGAGAAAAACGACCAGACATATCAGTTGAACTTCCTGGTGTTGGAACAGACGGTGGTGGACACGTCAATTGGAATGAAACGCTGGGGAGGGAGGGGATTTGCACCGCTGAACTGAGCGCTCAGAAATGCAGGCTGGAGACTGAGTGCCGCACTTTCGGGATGACCATTGAAGACTTGGAGTTCACGCTAGTCAAAGGGGAGACGGAGAAACGGAATTCCGAGCCGACACTGCGGTCATGTACTGAGGAATTAATCCAGAGAGACGAAACAATGACCCACCTTCGAAAGGATCAGCAGAAACTCAAGACATCGATCCAGAAAAGATTGGAAGACTTACAAGTTGGGGAAGATCAAGGAAGCTGTCTGTCTAAGGCCAACAGAAAACCGAGAGCCCAGAGAGGGGAGTTTGACTACACTTCCGAAGAGGTGAAGCAATTGAGGACAGGTCTCGGAAAAGGGAGGCAGACGCTTGAAAGGAAACTGAAGATGACTATCGCGAGTTTAAATGAAGTGGAAAAACTGAAAGTTGACCTGGAAGACGAACTCAGGAAGAAACCACCGGAAGCTGAACATCCTTTAACTGCTGCTTTTCAGGTCAGGGTGGAAAAAGTTGGTGGGGTAACTGCGTCCCAGATTGAGATGGCCAAGAAGCGTGAGTCAGAACTGCTGAGACTGGGGCGAGAGTTGGAGGAGTCAGAGAAGAAGCTGACGTCTTGACTGCAGGAGGCTGAAGAGGCTGCAGAGGCAGCCCCGGCTAAATGCTTCAATTTGGGGAAAATCAAACAGCAGCTACCGATCGAGGAAATGAGAAAGAACACAGATTCCAAGGATGATGTTCTGGACATGTGGTGCATGCTGCCTTTCGCTAACTTCCCTTTGACTGAGGAAGAGAACTTTGGCCCTTCTCCCACTGAGTCAAGTGTAGTGGGGAGGGCTAGCTGTCGGCAGCCTGGGTTATAGCAGGACCAAGAAGGAAAAGAAGTGGGGCCCCGGACACGGGACAAGGGGCTCCGGGTTGTAGCGGTGGCCTGAGTGAGAGAGGAGTTGGCAAACAGACCTGAGGTATTTCCCGTAGGGTCCGAGCGTTAAGCGTTTGGGTGAGGGGGTACGGAGGTCTGGGAGGATTTGGAAACTCCCAGATAGGTTGGCCTATGTAGCGCCCGTGGGACCGGGCGTAAGGATGACTGTTTGGGGAGCAATGTACTGTGTGTACCTGGATTGGGTTTTCTGTCCACAGGACTGGTTGGTGAGTTATTTAGAAGTCATGAGGACATGACTTTATTTGGTGGGGGGGAGAGTGTAAGGGGTTTCTTCTTTTATGTTACTGCATAGGCTAATTAAAATGGGTTCTTTGTTATGTTATAATCAAAATGGCTTCTTTGTTATGTTAACTGCTGAGAAAGTTCTCTCGCTCGCAGCTTGTTTGGGTTATATTATTGATAATAGATTGACGAACCAATTGGGATAGACGTTATTCTTTCTAGTGTGTCTGTAAGTTATTGTGATGTGCAGGTTTTTGGGCAGGTGGTGTTGGGAGAGAGAGAGAGAATGGACAAGGTGCTGTGAGCTGGCTAACGGGGTCGGACCCTGGGTCCGATGTCCAGAGTCTTCGGCAAGGAGAGGAGACAGAGACAGACTCGTGTGGAGCATCTAGTCGACCACCATCATTGGTCCCAGGCGGCAGGTCGAGGTGGTCAGAGGGGATCTAATGGTGAAGACAGGAGCTAGAGCTCCAAGTGTTGTGCACGAAGATTTGAACTTTGATAAGTGGGGCGCCTTTTATTTTCCTTTTATATTTTATCTCTATTAATTATATATTTCCAGTAATATCTGAAACTGTAATTCATTCAATCGTAGATGGTGTATTGTCTGTTATTTGGCAGGGTGGGGTGCATCACACAGCATCCATACAAACTTAATTACCCAGTTTGGCAGGGCCGAGGGCTGTTTCCCTAGAAGACAGCGAGCTGAGCGACCCTGAGGCTTGCCAGGGGTCCTACGTGCCTATCATCCAGTAACACTGACATCCCCGGTGAAGAGGTGTTTTGAGAGGTTGGTGATGAAACATATCAACTCCTGCCTGAGAAGTGAATTGTATCCACTCCAGTTTGCCTATGGGAGCAACAGGTCCACAGCAGATTCCATCTCACTGGCTCTGCACTTAACCCAGGAACATCTGGACAGCAAAGTTGCACACATCAGGATAGATGTTATTGACTACAGCTCAGCATTTAATACCATCATCCCCCCCAAAAAAACTAAACAATAAGCTTCAGGACCGTGGTCTCAATACCTCCTTGTTCAGTTGGATCCTCAATCTCCTCAACTACAGAACAGTCAGTTTGGATTGGCAACAACATGTCCTTTGTGATCTCCGTCAGCACAGTTGCACCACAATGCTGTGTGCTTAACCATTTAGTCTACACGCTTTACAATGTGTGGCCAAGCACAGCTCCAATGTCACATTCAAGTATGCTGATGACATCACTGTCATAGGTCAAAACAAAATCAATGATGTATCAGCATATAAGAGGGAGTTTGACAAGCTGACTGAGCGGCCAGAACAACAACCTCTCACACAACGTCAGCAAGACCAAAGAGCTGATTCTTGACTTTAGGAGGTGTAAACCAGAGGTCATCGGAGGATCAGAGTTGGAGAGGGTCAGCAACTTTAAATTCCTTGGTGTCATTATTTTCGAGGACCTGTCCTCGGCCCAGTACGCAAGTGAAATTACGAAGAAAGCACAGCAGCACCTCTACTTCCTTAGGAGTTTGCATAGATTTGTATGACATCAAAAACTTTGACAAACTTCTACAGATGTTAGAGGAGAGTATGTTGATGGGCTGCATGAGAGCCTAGTATGGAAACACCAATACCCTTAAATAGAAAATCCTACAAAAAGCAGTGGATGCAGCCCAGTCCACCACAGCTAATTCCTCCCACCATTGAGCATATCTACATGGGCATTGTCGCAGGAAATCTACTTTCATCATCAGAGACCCCCACCACCCAGGTCCTGCTCTCTTCATGCTGCTTCCATCAGAAATAAGGTACAGAAGCCTCAGGACTCACACCACCAGGTTGAGGTTCAATTATTACCTCTCAACCATCAGGCTGTCGAACCAAACTGGATAACTTCACTTGCCTCATCTTTGAAATGCTCCCCACAACCTATGGGATCACCTTCAAGGGCTCTTCATCTCATGTTCTCAGTATTTGTCATTTATTTATTATTGTTTATTTATTTTTATTTGCACAGTTTGTACTCTGGTTTTAGATTTTTAGATCATTGGGATCTCTTCTGGGGAAGGTGGGACCTGTACAGATTGGATGGGTTGCACCTGAACTCGAGGGGGAGCAATATCCTTGCAGGTAGGTTTGCTAGCGTGGTTCGGGAGGGTTTAAACTAATTTGTAAGGGGGATGGGACCCAGAGTGATAGAGCAGTGAAAGAAGTGCATGGAGTAAAGCCAGATTTAACATATTGAGAGGCTTTGAGGAAAGAGAAGCAGAATAAACGGTGTAAAGACAGTAAAGTAGAAGGGCTGAAATGTGTGTACCTCAATGCAAGAAGCATCAGGAACAAAGGTGATGAACTGAGAGCTTGGATACATACATGGAATTATGATGTAGTGGCCATTACAGAGACTTGGCTGGCACCAGGGCAGGAATGGATTCTCAATATTCCTGGATTTTGGTGCTTTAAAAGGGATAGGGAGGGCGGAAAAAGGGGAGGAGGGGTGGCATTATTGGTCAGGGATACTATTACAGCTACAGAAAGGGTGGGTAATGTAGCAGGATCCTCTTTTGAGTCAATATGGGTGGAAGTCAGGAACAGGAAGGGAGCAGTTACTCTATTGGGGGTATTCTATAGGCCCCCTGGGAGCAGCAGAGATACAGAGGAGCAGATTGGGAGGCAGATTTTGGAAAGGTGCAAAAATAACAGGGTTGTTATCATGGGTGACTTTAACTTCCCTAATATTGTTTGGCACCCGATTAGTTCCAAGGGTTTAGATGGGGCAGAGTTTGTTAAGTGTGTCCAGGATGGATTCCTGTCACAGTGTGTGGACAGGCTGACCAGGGGGAATGCCAACCTAGATCTAGTACTAGGTAATGAACCGGGTCAGGTCACAGATCTCTCAGTGGGTGAGCATCTGGGGGACAGTGACCACCGCTCCCTGGCCTTTAGCATTATCATGGAAAAGGACAGAATCAGAGAGCACAGGAAGATTTTTAATTGGGGAAGGGCAAATTATGAGGCTATAAGGCTAGAACTTGCGGGTGTGAATTGGGATGATGTTTTTGCAGGGAAATGTACTATGGACATGTGGTCGATGTTTAGAGACCTCTTGCGGTATGTTAGGGATAAATTTGTCCTGGTGAGGAAGATAAAGAATGGTAGGGTGAAGGAACAATGGGTGACAAGTGAGGTGGAAAATCTAGTCAGGTGGAAGAAGGCAGCATACATGAGGTTTGGGAAGCAAGGATCAGATGGGTCTATTGAGGAATATAGGGAAGCAAGAAAGGAACTTAAGAAGGGGCTGAGAAGAGCAAGAAGGGGGCCTTGGTGAGTAGGGTAAAGGAAAACCCCAAGGCATTCTTCAATTATGTGAAGAAAAAAAGGATGACAGGAGTGAAGGCAGGACCGATTAGAGATAAAGGTGGGAAGATGTGCCTGGAGGCTGTGGAAGTGAACGAGGTCCTCAATGAATACTTCTCTTCGGTATTCACCAATGAGAGGGAACTTGATGATGGTGAGGACAATATGAGTGAGGTTGACGTTCTGGAGCATGTTGATATTAAGGGAGATGAGGTGTTGTTAAAATACATTAGGACAGATAAGTCCCCGGGGCCTGACAGAATATTCCCTGGGGCCTGACGGAATATTCCCCAGGCTGCTCCACGAGGCGAGAGAAGAGATTGCTGAGCCTCTGGCTAGGATCTTTATGTCCTCGTTGTCCACGGGAATGGTACCGAAGGATTGGAGGGAGGCGAATGTAGTCCCCTTGTTCACAAAAGGTAGTAGGGATAGTCCGGGTAATTATAGACCAGTGAGCCTTACGTCTGTGGTGGGAAAGCTGTTGGAAAAGATTCTTAGAGATAGGATCTCTGGGCATTTAGAGAATCATGGTCTGATCGGGGACAGTCAGCATGGCTTTGTGAAGGGCAGATCATGTCTAACAAGCCTGATAGAGTTCTTTGAGGAGGTGACCAGGCATATAGATGAGGGTAGTGCAGTGGATGTGATCTATATGGATTTTAGTAAGGCATTTGACAAGGTTCCACATGGTAGGCTTATTCAGAAAGTTAGAAGGCATGGGATCCAGGGAAGTTTGGCCAGATGGATTCAGGATTGGCTTGCCTGCAGAAGGCAGAGGGTGGTGGTGGAGGGAGTACATTCAGATTGGAGGATTGTGACTAGTGGTGTCCCACAAGGATCTGTTCTGGGACCTCTACTTTTCGTGATTTTTATTAACGACCTGGATGTTGGGGTAGAAGGGTGAGTTGGCAAGTTTGCAGATGACACAAAGGTTGATGGTGTTGTAGATAGTGTAGAGGATTGTCAAAGATTGCAGAGAGACATTGATAGGATGCAGGAGTGGGCTGAGAAGTGGCAGATGGAGTTCAACACGGAGAAGTGTGAGGTGGTACACTTTGGAAGGACAAATTCCAAGGCAGAGTACAAAGTAAATGGTAGGATACTTGGTAGTGTGGAGGAGCAGAGGGATCTCGGGGTACATGTCCACAGATCCCTGAAACTTGCCGCACAGGTGGATAGTGTAGTTAAGAAAGCTTATGGGGTGTTAGTTTTCATAAGTCGAGGGATAGAGTTTAAGAGTCATGATGTAATGATGCAGCTCTATAAAACTCTGGTTAGGCCACACTTGGAGTACTGTGTCCAGTTCTGGTCACCTCACTATAGGAAGAATGTGGAATCATTGGAAAGGGTACAGAGGAGATTTATCAGGGTGCTGCCTGGTTTAGAAAGTATGCATTATGATCAGAGATTAAGGGAGCTAGGGCTTTACTCTTTGGAGAGAAGCAGGATGAGAGGAGACATGATAGAGGTATACAAGATAATAAGAGGAATAGATAGAGTGGATAGCCAGCACCTCTTCCCCACGGCACCACTGCTCAATACAAGAGGACATGGCTTTAAGGTAAGGGGTGGGAAGTTCAAGGGGGATATTAGAGGGAGGTTTTTTACTCAGAGAGTGGTTGGTGCGTGGAATGCACTGCCTGAGTCAGTTGTGGAGGCAGATACACTAGTGAAGTTTAAGAGACTACCAGACAGGTATATGGAGGAATTTAAGGTGGGGGCTTATATGGGAGCCAGGGCTTGAGGGTCGGCACAACATTGTGGGCTGAAGGGCCTGTACTATTCTATGTTCTATGAATGTCAAAGTTAGTGCAGGACCTCATTGATTCTTTATGGTATTTATTAATTTGTTTAAAATTTTATTGGGATACAGTGTGGAATAGGCCCTTCTGGCCCTTCGAGCCACATTGTCCAGCAATCCCCAGTTTAATCCTAGCCAAATCCTAGTACAATTTGCAATGACCAATAACCCTGACAACTGGTCTGTCTTTGGACTGTGGGTGGAAACCCGAGCACCCAGAGGTAACCCACTCGGTCACGGGGAGAACATACAAACTCCATGTATCTGGGATGCCTGTACTGTAAAGTGTTGTGCTAACCACGATGCTAATGTGACTATGATGGATTTATTTCAGTATGCCTGCAAGAAAATGAATCTCAGTTTTGCATATGGTGACATGACAATAGGTGCAGGAGTAGGCCATTCAGCCATTCGAGCCAGCACCACCATTCACTGTGATCATGGCTGATCATCCACAATCAGTACCCTTTTCCAGCCTTCTCCCCATATCCCTTCACTCCACTATCTTTAACAGACTGTCGCCTCTGGTTCTGGACTCCCCGAACATCGGGAACATGTTTCCTGCTTCTAGCATGTCCAATCCCTTAATAATCTTATATGTTTCAATCAGATCCCCTCTCATCCTTCTAAATTCCACTGTATACAAGCCCAGTCGCTCCAATCTTTCAACATATGACAGTCCCACCATCCCGGGAATTAACCTCGTGAACCTACGCTGCACTCCCTCAATAGCAAGAATGCTGACTGGGACCTATCCTGCCACTGCTATCCAAATATGCCGCTATTACATCTTTTATAATTGATTCCAGCATCTTCCCCAACACTGATATCAGACTGCATGGTACACGGTATGGCGGCATCCGTTAGTCTTGCGAGACCATGGATCTGCGCCTGGAAAGTCTTGCTTCAGTCTGCATTAGAGCAGCGTCTGTTATGGCTGTAGAGTCCCACATGGGAGTGACAGTCTCAGCTGCAGCGGCTGCACTTGAAGGCGCTGTCCTCCAGTGTTGTCTTGGTGCTGATTTTCCGACGAGTGCGCTTTTCTTCAGCAGCAAGCCTCAGCTTCTCTTCTCCTCTTTTTAGACCTCTGCGTAGTTCCAGCCTCCAGTGAGAGTGATCGCTTGCGATGTCCTCCCACCTCCCACTTTCAGTGACTTCATGTCTCTCTTGCAAACGTCTTTGAAAGGAAGATGGGGCCGCCCTTGTGCTGTCTTGCTGGAGGCCAGTTCCTCGTAGAGCAGGTCTTTCAGGATCCTCCCATCTGACATGCGGTGTACGTGGCCCAGCCAGCAGAGACGGCGTTGTTGGAGCAGGGTGAAGAGGTTGGGTATCTGGGCGCAGGCCAGGACCTCATTGTTGGTGACTCGGTCAGTCCACATGATGTCCAGGATGCGTCTCAGACTGCGAAAGTGGAAGGCATTGAGATGCTGCTCTTGTCTGTGGTAGAGGCTCCAGGTCTCGCTGTCAGACTAACTGGTCTATAATTGCCTGTTTTCTCTTTCCCTCCTTTCTTAAAAAGTGGGATAACATTAGCTACCCTCCAATCCACAGGAACTGATCCTGAATCTATAAAACATTGGAAAATGATTACCAATGCGTCCACGATTATAAGAGCCACCTCCTTAAGTACCCTGGGATGCAGATAATCAGGCCCTGGGGATTTATCAACCTTCAGTCCCATCAGTTTACCCAACACCATTTTGTGTCTGATGTGAATCTTCTTCAGTTCCTCTGTTACCCTAGGCCCTCTGGCCACTATTACATCTGGGAGATTATTTGTGTCTTCCCTAGTGAAGACAGATCCAAAGTACCTGTTCAATTCATCTGCCATTTCCTTGTTCCCCATAATAATTTCACCCGTTTCTGTCTTCAAGGGCCCAACTTTGGTCTTAGCTAATTTTTTCCTCTTCACATACCTAAAGAAGCTTTTACTATCCTCCTTTATATTTTTGACTAGCTTACCTTCGTACCTCATCTTTTCCCCCTGTATTGCCTTTTAAATTATCTTCTGTTGCTCCTTAAAAGTCTCCCAATCCTCTGGCTTCCCACTCATCCTTGCTATGTTATACTTCCTCTCTTTTATTTTTATACTGTCCTTGACTTCCCTTGTCATCCACAGTCACCCCTTACTCCCCTTAGAACCCTTCTTCCTCTTTGGAATGAACTGATCCTGCACCTTCTGTATTATTCCCAGAAATACCTGCCATTGTTGTTCCATTGTCATCCCTGCTAGCGTACTTTCCAGTCAGCTTTGGCCAGCTTCTCCCTCATGGGTCCATAGTCCCCTTTGTTCAACTGTAATACTGACACTTCCGGGTTTCCCTTCTCCCTTTCAAATTGTAGATTAAAACTTATCATATTATGGTCACTACCTCCTAATGGCTCCTTTAACTCACGTTCCCTTATATATGTACTTATGTGACATATATGTACTTTAATAATAAATTTACTTTGAACTTGTTGCAACACCACTCAACTGGATTGCCCATGTCACTCCTGTACGCTGAATCATCACCAGCTGTGATTCATCCAGTGATATAATTGGCAAACTTGTATAAACTTGTGTGAGGAGCCATTTCAAAGAAACTTCTGCTTTCCAGCCTCGCTGACAGGCTCTGTGACCACAGACTCCGTCTCTGAACTTGGATTTTCAACAGTAAAACAGGTGGGTCATCACGGGCAATAAGCACACACAAAATACTAAAGGAACTCAGCAGGCCAGGCAGCATCTATGGAAAAGAGTACAGTCAACATTTTGGTCAAGACCCTGAAGCAGGATTGATGAAAAATAGATGAGGAATCAGAGTTCACAAACGAGAAAATCTGCAGGTACTGGAAATCCAATCAACACACACGAAATCCTGAAGGAACTCAGCAGGCCAGGCAGCACCTACGGAAAGAGTACCGTCGATGTTTTGGGTCAAAACCCTTCGGTAGGACTGGAGAACAAAGCCTGAAGAGTAGATTTAAAAGTGGGGGAGGGGAGGGAGAGAGAAACACCAGGTGACAGGTGAAACCTGGAGGGGGAGGGAGGAAGTAAAGGGATGGGAAGTTGATTGGTGAAGACACAGAAGACCATGGAAGAAAGAAAAAGGGTGAGGAACACCAGAGGGAGGCAATGGGTGGGCAAGGAGATAAGGTGAGGGAGGGAAAAGGGGATGCGAATTGGTGAAGGAGAGGTGGGGTGGGGGGTATTATCAGAAGTTCAAGAAATCAATGTTCATGACATCAGGTTGGAGGCTATCCAAATGGAATATAAGGTGTTGTTTCTCTAACCAAAGTGTGGCCTCATCATGACAGTGGAGGAGGCCATGGACAGACATATCGGAATGGGAATGGGAAGTTGAATGAAAATGGGTAACCACTGAGAGATCCTTCTTTTTCTGACTGAGGGAGCATAGTTGCTCGGTGAAGCAGTCTCCCAATCTACGGTCTCACAGGGGGTCACACTGGGAGCACCAGACATAGTATATGACCCCAGCAGAGTCACAGGTGAAATGTTGCCTGGAAGGTCTGTTTGGGGCCCTGAATGTTAGTGAGGGAGGAGGTGTAGGGGCAGGTTTAGCACTTGTTCTGCTTGCAAGGATAAGTCCCAGGCGGGAGGTCAGTGCGGAGGGACAAATGGACATGGGAGGCACATGGGGTGCAATCCCTGGGGAAAGCAGAAAGTGAGGGGGAGGGAAAGATGAGCTTGGTGCTGGGATCGCCCCAGAGATGTCAGAAGTTTCAGAGAATTATGTGCTCAACACAAATGCTGATGGAGTGGTAGGTGAGGACAAATAAATCCTATCCCGCAACACACATCAAAGTTGCTGGTGAACGCAGCAGGCCAGGCAGCATCTCTAGGAAGAGGTACAGTCAACGTTTCAGGCCGAGACCCTTCGTCAGAACTAACTGAAGGAAGAGTTAGTAAGAGATTTGAAAGTGGGAGGGGGAGGGGGAGATCCAAAATGATAGGAGAAGACAGGATGGGGAGGGATGGAGCTAAGAGCTGGACAGGTGATTGGCAAAGGGGATATGAGAGGATCATGGGACAGGAGGTCCAGGGAGAAAGAAAAGTGGGGGGGGAACCAGAGGATGGGCAAGGGGTATAGTCAGAGGGACAGAGGGAGAAAAAGGAGAGTGAGAGAAAGAATGTGTGTATAAAAATAAGTAACAGATGGGGTACGGGGGGGAGGTGGGGCATTAGCAGAAGTTAGAGAAGTCGATGTTCATGCCATCAGGTTGGAGGCTACCCAGACGGAATATAAGGTGTTGTTCCTCCAACCTGAGTGTGGCTTCATTTTTACAGTAGAGGAGGCCGTGGATGGACATGTCAGAATGGGAATGGGATGTGGAATTAAAATGTGTGGCCACTGGGAGATCCTGCTTTCTCTGGCGGACAGAGTGTAGATGTTCAGCAAAGCGGTCTCCCAGTCTGCGTCGGGTCTCGTCAATATATAGAAGGCCACATCGGGAGCACCGGACGCAGTATATCACCCCAGCCGACTCACAGGTGAAGTGTCACCTCACCTGGAAGGTCTGTTTGGGGCCCTGAATGGTGGTAAGGGAGGAAGTGTAAGGGCATGTGTAGCATTTGTTCCGCCACCTCCAACGGGATCCCACCACTAAGCACATCTTTCCCTCCCCCCCCTCAGTTTTCCGCAGGGATTGCTCCCTATACGACTCCCTTGTCCATTCGTCCCCCCCATCCCTTCCCACTGATCTCCCTCCTGGCACTTATCCTTGTAAGAGGAACAAGTGCTTCACATGCCCTTACATTTCCTCCCTTACCACCATTCAGGGCCCCAAACAGTCTTTACAGGTGAGCTGACGCTTCACCTGTGAGTTGGCTGGGGTGATATACTGCGTCTGGTGCTCCCGATGTGGCCTTCTATATATTGGCGAGACCCGACGCAGACTGGGAGACCGCTTTGCTGAACACCTACGCTCTGTCCGCCAGAGAAAGCAGGATCTCCCAGTGGCCACACATTTTAATTCCACATCCCATTCCCATTCTGACGTCTATCCTCTACTCTAAAGATGAAGCCACACTCAGGTTGGAGGAACAACACCTTATATTCCATCTGGGTAGCCTCCAACCTGATGGCATGAACATTGACTTCTCAGACTTCCGCTAATGCCCCACCTCCCTCTCGTACCCCATCCGTTATTTATTTTTATACACACATTCTTTCTCTCACTCTCCTTTTTCTCCCTCTGTCCCTCTGACTATACCCCTTGCCCATCCTCTGGGTTCCCCCCCACCCTTGTCTTTCTCCCCAGACCTCCTGTCCCATGATCCTCTCATATCCCCTTTGCCAATCACCTGTCCAGCTCTTGGCTCCATCCCTCCCCCTCCTGTCTTCTCCTATCATTTTGGATCACCCCTCCCCCTCCCACTTTCAAATCTCTTACTAACTCTTCCTTCAGTTAGTCCTGACGAAGGGTCTCGGCCTGAAACGTCGACTGTACCTCTTCCTAGAGATGCTGCCTGGCCTGCTGCGTTCACCAGCAACTTTGATGTGTGTTGCTTGAATTTCCAGTATCTCCAGAATTCCTGTCGTTTGTGTTTTTAAAATCCTATCCCCGGTGGGATGGTGCTCGCAAATATTTATAGGTTCTTTAATTAGACCGTATAAACATTTGTAGGGTCTTCAATCAGATGGAGCGAGAGGTTGTTGAATTGCTGAATTACTCGCACTGCAATCTGCAACTTCCCGTCAGGAAAGCAGAAGTGGTTTAAAAGTTGGGGCAGGGGAGAAACACAAGGTGAAAATTGAAACCGGGAGGGGGAGGGGTGAAGTAAGGAGTTGGGAAGTTGATTGGTGAAGGAAATACAGGGCTAGAGAAAGGGGACTCTAATGCAGAGTGCAGAAGGCTACGGAAGAAAGAAAAGGGGGAGGAGCACGACAGGGAGGTGTTGGGCTGGCACCGTCCTCTCCAATCCCCGACACAGTTTCACTCTTTTCGACCCGCCCATTTAACTGCGTCCATTTTTGCGGAAAAGTACAATTAGTTTTACTTTTTCCTCTGGCAGCTGCCGTGACGCCGATTTTGTGGTGCTCCTGACCAAGAAAGTTCTGCTCTGAGGTCGCTTACTCCACGTTACTGCTGAGCGCTCGTTACAAACTTCCCCACAAGGAGTAGGGAGGGAGTTCTGCGTGAAGAACCTCTCGGTTGCTGATCGGGTGAGTGGGGCTCAGGGACTTATCACCGCACGGGAGCCACCTGGACAAAATGGGTCCCTTTCCGATTTCCTAGCGGAGTCAGTGAGAGGGAGACCCGCTGCTGCAGGTCGGCCAACGACGCCGAGATTGGCTCCGCCCTGTTCCCGAAGCCGGAACGGCGAACCTGTCTGCTCAGCAGAATGGGGAGACCGAGAGCAAGGCAGGTCAGGGAGGGGGAAGCCCTTCAGACCCTCAGACAAATCTGCTCAGCCATTGCATCCTGGCTGATCCCGGCTCCCACTCAACCCCATACACCTGCCTCCTCGCCGTACCCTTTGATGCCCTGACCGATCAGGAAACGATCAACTTCCGCCTTTAATATACCTGCGGACTTTGCCTCCACGGCAGTCTGTGGCAAAGCATTCCACAGATTCACCACTCTCTGGCTTAAAAAAATCCTACCTACCTCCGTTCTGAAAGCTGGACTCAATTTTAAGGCTGTGTCGTTCTGGACACGCCCGTCACAGGGAACATCCTCTCCACATCCACCTTATCTAGTCATTTCCACATTCGGTAGGTTTCAATGGGACCCCGCCCCACCCCGTATTCTTCTAAATTCCAGTGAGTACAGGCTTAGAAACATAGAAAACCTACAGCACAATACAGGCCCTTCGGCCCACATATCTGTGTTGAACATGGCCTTACCTTAGAAATTACCCATAGTAGCTCTGTATTTATCGAAGCTCCACGTACATATCCAGGGGTCTCTTAAAAGACCCTATCGTTTCAGCCGCTGTCGCCAGCAGCCCTTTCCACACTCTCACCACTCTCTGCGTTAAAAAAAAACAACTTACCCCTGACATCTCCTCTGTACCTCCTTCCAAGCACCTTAAAACTATGCCCTCTCATGCTAGCCATTTCAGCCCTGGGAAAAAGCCGCCGACTATCCACACGATCAATGCCTCTCATCATCTTGTACACCTCCATCAGGCCACCTATCATCCTCTGTCGCTTCAAGGAGAAAAGGCCGAGTTCACTCAACCTATTCTCATAAGGCATGCTCCCCAATCCAGGCATCATCCGCGTAAATCTCCTCTGCACCTTTTCTATGGTTTCCACGTCCTTCCTGTAGTGAGGCTGTCATGTACCCTGTGACGGGAATAAAGAACCAGCAGAGATGGAAAACACATTGGAGTCCAGTATTGCTATTAACTAATAATATTTATTAGTAACTGCACAATACAGTAATATAAATACAGATAAATCAAACAGGTTAGCAATGATTATATATAAGTAAGTAAATCAGTAAGTGTGGAAATATATGTGAAAACCAAGCTTCGAGTCTAGGGGTAAAAAGATACAGTCTTACGATGATGAGTAAAGTTCAGTTCGTGGTATTGAGTTGAGTAGTGATGGAGAGAGAGGGAGAGCTTTGAGTTTTCAGTTGAGCTGATCCCATCGATCTTCTCATTGTCCTCCGAAATCCTTTAAAAGTCCCCGACTGTGACTACAACAAAGGGGACCGATTTTCTGTGGTGGAGCTATCAACCCAGGCAAAGGTTGGACACATGGACAATTCCCCACCGGTGAATCCCTTTTCTCACTGTAAGAGCGACTGATCGCTCGGCCTGATTGATCCTCCAAAAAAAAAAACTCCACTTTTTCTGCGGGCACAACAAAGCTCATTCAGTGTCCAAAACATGTGTCTGAGGTCTATATCATCCGACCTGCTATTTATCTCACCGTACCGAGTATCAACTGTCATTCAAATAACTCCACCTTCCTTTCTCTGTGTAAGAAATGCAAGTAGGCAAATGTCCTTGAGAAGTAACACGCTGCCGGAAAACCATAACATCGATTGTCTATCAAATAAAGCCGCCTTCGGTCACGAGCTGCTCGGTTCCATCTCCAACTCAGCAGAAATCCAAAACTTCCTGGTGCCTTAAAGTGACAGACCAAAAGTTAGTCTTCGTCCGTGTCTGTCTCTCTCTCTCTCTCTGTGTGTGTGTCTCTCTCTCTCTGTCTCTCTCTCTCTTTTCAACACAACATGTCGGTGTTAAATAACTCTCTTTCTCTCTTTTCAAAAGCACAGTTCATAGGGGTAATTCAGGACCCCATCACAATGCGACCAGAATTGAGCACAGGACTCCAAGTGGGGTCAGACCAGGCTCCTATATAGCTGCAATATTACCTCTCGGCTCTTAAACTCAATCCCACGATTGATGAAGGCCAATGCACCGTATGCCTTCTTAACACAGAGTCAACCTGGGCAGCAGTTTTGAGTATCCTATGGACTTGGACCCCAAGATCCCTCTGATCCTCCACACTGCCAAGAGACTTACCATTAATGCTATTCTGCCATCATCCTTCATCAGGCCCGAAACACTGACTGATTGTTTCCACGGATGCTGCCCGACCCGCTGAGTTCCTCCAGCGTGTTGTGAGTGTTGCTTTGATCCCAGCATCAGCAGAGTATTTTGTGTTTACGATTCTGCCATCATGCCTCCTCTGGACTCTCCATGACAACCCATTCCTTCTGAGATATGGGGGCCAGAACATTTGACAATACTCCAAGTGCAGCCTTATCTTACAAAGCTTCAGCATTATCTCCTCGTTTTTATATTGTATTCCCCTTGAAATGAATAACAACACTGCATTTGTGTTTTTACCACAGACTCAACCTATAAATTAAACTTTGAGAGTCTTGCACGAGGACTCCTAAGTCCCTTTGCACCTCCGATGTTTGAATTTTCTCCCCATTTAGATAATAGTCTGTACTTTTGCTCCTTTTATCAAAATGCATTATCATAGATTTCCCAACACTGTATTTCATCTGCCACTTTTTTATAGTCATAGTCAGACTTTATTGATCCCAGGGGGAAATTGGTTTTCATTACAGTTGCACCATAAATAATAAATAGTCATAGAACTATAAATAGTTAAATAGTAATATGTAAATTATGCCAGTAAATTATGAAATAAGTCCAGGACCAGCCTATCAGCACAGGGTGTCTGACCCTCCAAGGGAGGAGTTGTAAAGTTTGATGGCCACAGGCAGGAATGACTTCCTATGACGCTCTGTGCTGCATCTCGGAGGAATGAGTCTCTGGCTGAATGTACTCCTGTGCCCACCCAGTACATTATGTAGTGGATGGGAGACATTGACCAAGATGGCATGCAACTTGGACAGCATCCTCTTTTCAGACATCACCGTGAGAGAGTCCAGTTCCATCCCCACAACACCACTGGCCTTACAAATGAGTTTGTTGATTCTGTTGGTGTCTGCTACCCTCAGCCTGCTGCCCCAGCACACAACAGCAAACATGATAGCACTGGCCACCACAGACTCGTAGAACATCCTCAGCATCATCCGGCAGATTTTAAAGGACCTCAGTCGCTTCAGGAAATAGAGACGGCTCTAACCCTTCTTGAAGGTAGCCTCAGTGTTCTTAGACCAATCCAGTTTATTGTCAATTCGTATCCCCAGGTATTTGTAATCCTCCACCATGTCCACACTGACCCCCTGGATGGAAACAGGGGTCACCGGTACCTTAGCTCTCCTCAGGTCTACCACCAGCTCCTTAGCCTTTTTCACATTAAGCTGCACCTTTTCTTTTTCCCCATTCTTCCAATTTCTCTAAGTCCTTCCGCAATCGCGTTACTTCCTCAGCACTACCAACTCCTCCACCTATCATCTGCAAGCCATCAATTCCATTATCTAAATCACTGACGATGTGAAAAGTAGTGGCCCCAATACTGACCCCTGAGGAATACCACTAGTCACCAGCAGCCTACCCGAAAAGGTATCCTTTGTTCCCATTTGCTGCCTCCTGACTGTCAGCCATTCCTCCATCTATGTCAGTATCTTTCCCGCAGTGCCATGAGATTTTATCTTCTTAAGCAGCATCGTATGTGGCACGTTATCAATTGTTATCTGAAAATTCCAGAAAGCGACTGACTGTAAAAGCTTTTATAGATATGTAAAAAGGAAAAGACTGGTAAAGACAAACGTAGGTCCCCTACAGACAGAAACAGGTGAATTAATTATGGGGAGCAAGGACATGGCAGACCAATTGAATAATTACCTTGGTTCTGTCTTCACGAAGGAGGACATAAATAATCTTCCAGAAATAGTAGGGGACAGAGGGTCCAGTGAGATGGAGGAACTGAGCGAAATACATGTTAGTAGGGAAGTGGTGTTGGGTAAATTGAAGGGATTAAAGGCAGATAAATCCCCAGGGCCAGATGGTCTGCATCCCAGAGTCCTTAAGGAAGTAGCCCAAGAAATAGTGGGTGCATTTAGTGATAATTTTTCAAAACTTGTTAGATTCTGGACAAGTTCCTGAGGATTGGAGGGTGGCTAATGTAACCCCACTTTTTAAAAAAGGAGGGAGAGAGAAACCGGGGAATTGTAGACCGGTTAGCCTAACGTCAGTGGTGGGGAAACTACTGGAGTCAGTTATCAAAGATGTGATAACAGCACATTTGGAAAGCGGTGAAATCATCGGACAAAGTTAGCATGGATTTGTGAAACGAAAATCATGTCTGACGAATCTCATAGAATTTTTTGAGGATGTAACTAGTAGAGTGGATAGGGGAGAACCAGTGGATGTGGTATATTTGGATTTTCAAAAGGCTTTTGACAAGGTCCCACACAGGAGATTAGTGTGCAAACTTAAAGCACATGGTATTGGGGGTAAGGTATTGATGTGGATAGAGAATTGGTTAGCAGACAGGAAGCAAAGAGTGGGAATAAACGGGACCTTTTCAGAATGGCAGGCAGTGACTAGTGGGGTACCGCAAGGCTCAGTGCTGGGACCCCAGTTGTTTACAATATATATTAATGACTTGGATGAGGGAATTAAATGTAGTATCTCCAAGTTTGTGGATGACACGAAGCTGGGTGGCAGTGTTAGCTGTGAGGAGGATGCTAAGAGGATGCAGAGTGACTTGGATTGGTTGGGTGAGTGGGCAAATTCATGGCAGATGCAATTTAATGTGGATAAATGTGAAGTTATCCACTTTGGTGGCAAAAATAGGAAAACAGATTATTATCTGAATGGTGGCCGATTAGGAAAAGGGGAGGTGCAACGAGACCTGGGTGTCATTATACACCAGTCATTGAAAGTGGGCATGCAGATACAGCAGGCGGTGAAAAAGGCGAATGGTATGCTGGCATTTATAACGAGAGGATTCGAGTACAGGAGCAGGAAGGTACTACTGCAGTTGTACAAGGCCTTGGTGAGACCACACCTAGAGTATTGTGTGCAGTTTTGGTCCCCTAATCTGAGGAAAGACATCCTTGCCATAGAGGGAGTACAAAGAAGGTTCACCAGGTTGATTCCTGAGATGGCAGGACTTTCATATGAAGAAAGACTGGATTAACTGGGCTTGTACTCGTTGGAATTTAGAAGATTGAGGGGGGATCTGATTGAAACGTATAAAATCCTAAAGGGATTGGACAGGCTAGATGCAGGAAGATTGTTCCCGATGTTGGGGAAGTCCAGAACGAGGGGTCACAGTTTGAGGATAAAGGGGAAGCCTTTTAGGACCGAGATTAGGAAAATCTTCTTCACACAGAGAGTGGTGAATCTGTGGAATTCTCTGCCACAGGAAACAGTTGAGGCCAGTTCATTGGCTATATTTCAGAGGGAGTTAGATATGGCCCTTGTGGCTACGGGGATCAGGGGGTATGGAGGGAAGGCTGGTGCAGGGTTCTGAGTTGGATGATCAGCCATGATCATAATAAATGGCGGTGCAGGCTCGAAGGGCCGAATGACCTACTCGTGCACCTATTTTCTATGTTTCTATGTTTCTATGTTTCATTTGTCCACCCTGCTTGTTACTTCCTTGAAGAACTCTTAACAGATTTGTCAGCAAAGATTTCCCTTTACAGAAACTTTGCTGACGTTGACTTATTTTATCATTAGTCTCCAAGTACCCTGAAACCTCACTCTTAATAATAAACTCAAATACTTACCCAGCAACTGAGGTTAAGCTAACGGGCCTATAATTTCCTTTCTTTTGCCTTCCTCCCTTCTGAAAGAGTGGAGTGACATTTGTAATTTTTTGTTCTTCTGCAACCATGCCAGTATAAAGTGATTCTTGAAAGATTGTATCTGCTTTCTCTTCAGCAACCTCTCTCAGTCTGGAATGTAGTCCATCTGGTCCAGGTGACTTATGCACATTAAGATCTTTGAGCTTGCCGAGCACTTTTTCCTTTGTAATAGCAATGGCACTCACTGCTGCTCCCTGACACTTGTGGTCCTCTGGCACACTGTTAGAGTCTTGCACAGTGAAGATTGATGCAAAGAACTCATTAAGTTCATTCGCCATTTCTTTGTCCCTCATTACCACCTCATCAACATCATTACCCAGTGGTCCAGTATCAACCCTCAGCTTCCTTTACCTCTTAATATAACTGAAAAAATCTCTTAGTATCCTGCTTTATGTTATTGGTTAGTTTGCTTTCATATTTAATCTTTTCCCTTATGGCTTTTGTAATTGCCTTTTGTTGGATTTTAACTTCCCATTCATCCAATTTCCCACTCATGTTTGCCCTTTCCTTGGCTTTTATGCCGTCCTTAACTTATCTCATCAGCTACAGTTGACTACTACTGCCATTTCAGAGCTACATCTGTGCGACATATCTATCCTGTGCCTTGTGAACTATTTCCAGAAACATCAGCCACCTCTGCTCTGCTGTCATCCATGCCTGTATCCCCCTCCAATCCACCTGACCGAGCTCCTCTCTCATGCTTCTGTAATTCCCTTTATTCCATTGCAATACTGACAGATCTGACTTGTGCTTCTCCTTCTCAAATTGCAGCGGGAATTCAATCGTATTATGATCTCTGCCTCCAAAGGATTACCTTACCTTAAGCTCCATAATAAAATCTGGATTATTACATAACACCCAATCTAAGATAGCCTTTCAGCTTGTAGACTCAAGCACAAACTCCTCTGAAAAGCCATCTCATAGGCATTCAACAAATTCCCTCTCTTGCAAGCCGTCACCAACCTGATTTTCCCAATCCCCTTGCGTATTGAAGTTCACTATTACAATTGTGACATTACCCCTATTATATGTCCTTTCCAACTCCCTTTGCAATCTCTCTTAGAAGACTGGATGGATCCTGGGGTTTGTTTACTTACAGCAGTGGCTCTCAAAATTCAAAATAAATTTATTATCGAAGTACATATTTCACCATATACAACACTAAAATTCATTTTCCAGTGTCCATATTCAATAAAACCATAGAGTAATAATCATAGCTGGTTGAACACACCGATTGGGCATTGAACCAGTGTGCAAAATACAAAAAAACTGTGTAAATATAAAAAGAAAGAAAGGATGTTTGATGGCTCTTGGTCTGTTCTTGCTGGAATGAAGAAGGATGAGGGGGGATTTCACTGAAACCTTTTGAATGTTGAAAGTCCAAGACAGAGTGGATGTGGAAAGGGTGTTTCCCATGGTGGGAGAGTCCAGGACAAGCAGGGACAGCCTCAGGATAGAGGAGTGCCCATTTAAAACAGAGATGTGGAGAAATTTCTTCAGCCAGAGGGTGATACATTTATGGAATTTATTACCACACACACCTGTGGAGGCCAGGTCGTTGGGTGTATTTAAGGCAGAGATTGACAGGTTCTTGATTGGCCATGGGATCAAAGGTTACAGGGAGAAGGCCGAGGAACGGGGTTGAGGATGGGAAAAATGTATCAGCCGTGAGTGAATAGTGGAGCAGACTCAATGGGCCAAATGTCCTAATTCTGCTCCTATATCTTATGGTCTTATAATAAATAAATAATAAGTATCGAGAACATGAGTTATCTGAGCGATTTTGTGGGGGCACAGCTGATTTTTTATAAACTCCATGGCAACCATGGTATCTTCATTCATATCCACAAATGAGTCCTTGAACAGGGCCCAGTCTGCTGACTCGGAGCAATCCTGTAGTCACTCCTCTGTCTCCAGCGACCACCTCCTTGTGGTCCTAATTTCAAAAGCCTTGCTCTTCCGTCTCCTCTGTGACCTATCTTTCAGACTGTGATGGGCACTAATTGTTTTGGAAGGAGGAAGTAGGGAAACTTTCTGTTCCCCGCGCTGAAACTCGTTGGCAGGTCTGTGGGGGCTTCCCGGGTCTGGGTGTTGGGGCAAACTGCACAGCTGATTGGAGAGATCCCACTCCTCCCTCCGCTTTCACTCTTGTTATTTGTTTCCTGGGGCTGTCTTGTTGCACATTTCATATTTCCATCGCTTATTGATTCAGTCGGTGGTTGGGAGAGGGGTCTTGTTGGAAGTTTTTAAAATCTCATACAGGAGATTGATGGTTAGAGATGAGCTGGATACTGTGCACTGAGAAGAGGAGGACGGCATGGAGCATGGACACCGACAGACTGTTCGGGATGATTGTCTGAATGTCCTGTTTTCTGACTAAAGTGTGATTTGAATTTTCTGAACCTCATATTTTATTTGTTATGGGGGGAGGCCATTTGGCTCAGGGGGTCTGTGTGGAATCCAACAGCAGTGACTTTTGTCCAATTTTCCTGTTATTTTCCCCAGAAACTTATTACTCTTGAGTGCCAAATGAAGTAGGGGAATTTGCAGCATCTGATTAACTGATCAAACAACCCATCTTTGGGATGTGGGAGGACACTGGAGCTCCCAGGGGAAACCCATCAGTCGCAGACTGTGCAACTCCCAACAGACAGTCCCAGACTGAGGTCAGGATGGAACCAGTGTCATTGATTGAAGTGAAGAAGCAGCACCATTACTCTTTATAATCTGAAAGTTGTAAGCAATTGTCTCCCAGGACTCACAGTCCTGTTAGTCACAGTCACTCTGTGGGAAGCATTTCCAGACATTTTGAGTGGACACAAATTGTGACCAGCAGACGTTGTTTGTCCGCAGGCAGTTCCACACATGGAGTGCCTTTGGAGAGGTGGATTTTCAGCAGCTTGACAAGACACTGACTCTCAAGTTCTCCATCGTGATCTAGTCATACCCGAGAGTTGGTCTGAAATACGAGGGTGATACTCAGTAGCTGTTTCCTCAACCTCAGAGTGTCATAATCGAAAACCCCACTGGATATAGTCCTGATCTGTAAATTGCTGATCATACTTATCAGAAAGTCATTGCGTAGAATATTGGGCTTCCCTATTGAGGCTAATTCTAAGCTTTTTTAAAGGACATGATTCCATATTGTTGCTTTGGAAAATTTGTTTCTTGATGGCCTTAGCAAGACGTCTCTGAACTGTAGTGTGCTGGTCACCTGTAAAAGTTAGTGCTATTCTGCAATGCAGGAGACCAATTCTATCTGGCCTCTGGTCACGTTGACCCCTGAAATGGTTGAATGAAGGTTGACATCTAATAATTGAACAAACTCATCGTCCAAATTGCTCTACGGAGGACGCAGCATCCACAGCACTGCACACAGTTCTCTCACTTGGACAACAAAGACACTTATGCCAGAATCCTGTACATTGATTTCAGTTCAGCATTCAATACCATCATCCCGCAGAGACTAGTGGAGAAACTGTCACTGCTTGGCCTTAGCACTGCCGTGTGTCGCTGGATTCTGGATTTCTTGACAGAGAGACCACAGTCAGTCCGTGTTGGCAGGAACATCTCTGACTCCATCACACTGAGCACTGGATCTCCACAAGGCTGTGTGCTTAGCCCATTGCTGTTTACACTGCTAACACATGACTGTGCAGCCAGATTCAAGGAGAACCTGATCATTAAATTTGCTGATGATACCACAGTGGTGGTGCTCATCAGGAAAAATGATGAAACAATGTACAGGAAGGAGGTCAAACCCTAGAGAGCTGGTGCAGGGATAACAACTTGATGCTTAACGTCACCAAAACCAAGGAGATGATCATCGATTTCAGATGGTCTCAGCCTGAGCACACACTCCTCAGCATCAGCGGCTCCACAGTGGAGAGAGTGGAAAACATCAAGTTCCTTGGGGTGCAGATCTCGGACAATCTCACCTGGTCCAGGAACACCACTGGGATTGTGAAACGGGCCCAGTAGAGATTTCACTTTCCGAGGAAGCTTAAACAAGCATCACTCCCCATTAACATCTTAACTACATTCTACAGAGGCGTGGTTGAGAGTGTGCTGACCTTTTGCATCACAACCTGGTACTCCAGCTGCAGTGTTGTCAACAAAAAAGCTTTGCAGGGGGTGGTTAGGGGAGCAGAGAAGGTTATTGGGGTCTCCCTGCCTTCTGTCCAAGACCTTTTTCAGAGTTGAAGCCTCCAGAAGACAGGGTACATCATTAAAGACCCCTCACACCCTCTCCATGAACTGTTTGTTCTTCTGCCATCAGGCAAACGTTACAGGAGCATCAAAACTAAAACCACAGGGCTACTAAACAGCTTCCTCCCCCAGGTCGTCAGACTGCTAAATAGCTGCTCCACCTGACTCTGCTTTGGACACTTTTAACTTGCACTGGACACTTATAACTTGATTTTAACTGACATGTGGCTGTTGTGTTTTACTATTTATTGTTATGTTTATTATTTAGTGTTGCGTTTGTTATGTTATGATTGCACTGCTCCTGAGAAACGCTGTCTCATTCTGCCCTGCAGAGCTGATGTACGGTTAGAATGACAATGACGTTTTTTGAATCTTGAATCTTGAAACTCAAGACTGACCTGAGTTCCACTGCATCAGCTGAAGGTGGTACTTTGATAATTGCATCGACTTTGCTCTCAGGCCTTGAACTTGAGCATCAGTCTGACAGGCCATGTAATGCTTTAGTATTTGTGGAAATTGGCATTTTGCATGCTGACGCTGATTCCATTAAGACTGCAGTCTGACCATCACTACTCCTGGTAGCTCCATACTGAAACCAGGATTTCACAGATGAAGCAAACAGCATAATCAGCTGATCCAAAATCTCATCTGTTACACAGTGCATAAACTCTGGTGCTGTTTAACCTCCACACGCCCTTTGTGTGTGTTAATTGTGAGACATGCCAGTCACTGGATTCAGGCCCATCTGCTGTTTTACAGGTGGATAAATTCATCTTACTGAATCGATTTGCCTCTCCAGTTGCAAAAAAATTGAGTTATGTGTACTGTATGAACTTTCATGTAGCAATTTAGTCCCACTCCATCACTGTTTCACCCTGGTTTGGAATGACTGCAAACAGGAGCGGCCCAATCACAGCTCAAATGGGACAGAATACCATGTCTCTTCAGACAGCCCAGTTCATGCACAACTGCTTCTTTTGAGATCTGGAGAAGAGTTTGGGTCTTGTGGAAGGTGTGAGTAGCTTGTACTTCCACATGGATCTTCACACTGAAATCCTTTAAATTTGTGTGTGTGTGTGTGTGTGTGTGTGTGTATATATGTGTGGGTGGCCTGGGGGGGGGTCGGGGGGGAGGGTCAAACACCGTCCTTCCTTTCTAAGCTGACAATCCTTTCTGAGTTTAATGTGAACCCAGTTTAATACCCTGCCCCACTGGCTTCTGTGCTTTCAAACTCCCAGATTCTAGGCACAGCCCCTCATCATTATCATACAGGTACTCCTCATTCATATCAGCCGTCGGGAGCTTAACGCTGGTGTTTCTCTCCCTTTTGACAGTATTAGCTGTTTTTTACTAATAGTTCTGATAACAACCCTATCTGCACCCTATCACAGTCATTATACCTTCTCCACTGTGCAGGAATTTGCAAATTAAAGCAAACTTGTCTTCTTATTTTTGCCATTCTGATGAAAGGTCCTTGGCCCAAAATATTGACTCTTTTTCTTTGCAAATATTGCCTGGCCTACTGAATTCTTCAGAAATTTGGTATACACTCCGCAGGGATCGCTCCCTACGCAACTCCCTTGTCCATTCGTCCCCCCCATCCCTCCCCACTGATCGCCCTCCTGGCACTTATCCGTGTAAGCGGAACAAGTGCTACACATGCCCTTACACTTCCTCCCTTACCACCATTCAGGGCCGCAGACAGTCCTTCCAGGTGAGGCAACACTTCACTTGTGAGTCGGCTGGGGTGTTATACTGTGTCCGGTGCTCCCGATGTGGCCTTTTATATATTGGCGAAACCCGACGCAGACTGGGAGACCACTTTGCTGAACACCTACACTCTGTCCGCCAGGGAAAGCAGGATCTCCCAGTGGCCACATATTTTAATTCCACATCCCATTCCCATTCTGACATGTCTATCCACGGCCTCCTCTACTGTAAAGATGAAGCCACACTCAGGTTGGAGGAACAACACCTTATATTCCGTCTGGGTAGCCTCCAACCTGATGGCATGAACATCGACTTTTCTAACTTCCGCTAAGGCCCCACCTCCCTCTCGTATCCCATCTGTTACTTATTTTCATACACACATTCTTTCTCTCACTCTCCTTTTTCTCCCTCTGAATATACCTGTTGCCCATCCTCTGGGTCCCCCCCCTCCTCCTTGTCTTTCTTCCGGGACCTCCTGTCCCACGATCCTCTCGTATCCCTTTTGCCTATCACCTGTCCAGCTCTTGGCTCCATCCCTCCCCCTCCTGTCTTCTCCTGTCATTTCGGATCTCCCCCTCCCCCTCCAACTTTCAAATCCCTTACTCACTCTTCCTTCAGTTAGTCCTGACGAAGGGTCTCGGCCTGAAACGTCGACTGTACCTCTTCCGACAGATGCTGCCTGGCCTGCTGCGTTCACCAGCAACTTTTATGTGTGTTACACCCCAATATATTTTACTTGCATATAATTTTCCATTTCTGAACAACAGTGTTGTTGAACTGAACAATTTTGTCAAAGTTCTCTTTCATTTCCACAATTTTACCCTTTATTCTTTGCCATGTATTAAAAGCCTAGAGTGCACTTAACTCTTCTGGAGTTAATCCATACTTGGCCATTTGCTTAAACTTTGGGGGAATTTCTCCTTGTGCATGTTTTATGGAAAGCAAGAAATAAGACAAAATACATTAAGTTCAGTTTTTGACGGTGAAAGTGTTGATTGTATTCTGCCACTGTTTACAGCCAGGTTCTTCAGTTGCTCGATCACTTGCTGGCCCTTTGTGAGAAATCTTGCTGCATGTGTTGGTCATGATAAACTTTGTGGCTCATATAGTATTATTGGTTCAGAGTTTAAATGACCAAGTTGTAATCCTGACCTTAAGGCTTGTTTGTGGAATTTACACATTTCCTCTGTGACTGTGCAGGATTGCCCTGCATGCTTAGTTTCCTCACAGATCCCATAAACTCTCGGATTGGTGGCTAATTGGTTGCTGTAAATGCTGTAATGACCAGGGGAACATTTGGGGAGTTGATGTGAATGTAAGGAGAATAAAATGAATTAGGGCAGGATTAATGTCAGTGGGTGTTTGGTGTTAGCACAAATTTTGTGGACCAACTGGCCTGTTTCCATAGAAACATAGAAGCATAGAAAATAGGTGCAGGAGTAGGCCATTCGGCCCTTGGAGCCTGCACCGTCATTCAGTATGATTATGGCTGATCATCCAAC
Organism: Mobula birostris; assembly: GCF_030028105.1. Taxonomy (NCBI): domain Eukaryota; kingdom Metazoa; phylum Chordata; class Chondrichthyes; order Myliobatiformes; family Myliobatidae; genus Mobula; species Mobula birostris. The sequence goes on along the minus strand of NC_092374.1, from coordinate 199,119,542 downwards.
TCAGAACCCTGTACCTGCCTTCTCTCCATACCCCCTGATCACTTTAGCCACAAGGGCCATATCTAACTCCCTCTTAAATATAGGCAATGAACTGGCCTCAGCTGTTTCCTGTGGCAGAGAATTCCACAGATTCACCACTCTCTGTGTGACGAAGTTTTTCCTAATCTCGGTCCTAAAAGGCTTCCCCTTTATCCTCAAACTGTGGCCCCTCATTCTGGACTTCCCCAACATCGGGAACAATCTTCCTGCATCTAGCCTGTCCACTCCCTTTAGGATTTTATACGTTTTAATAAGATCCCCCCTCAATCTTCTAAATTCCAGTGAGTATAAGCCCAGTCGATCCAGTCTTTCATCATATGAAAGTCCTGCCATCCCAGGAATCAATCTGTTGAACCTTCTTTGTACTCCCTCTGTGGCAAGAATGTGTATCCTCAGATTAGGGGACCAAAACTGCACACACTACTCCAGGTGTGGTCTCACCAAGGCCTTGTACAACTGCAGTAGTACCTCCCTGCTCCTGTACTCAAATCCTCTGGCTATGAATGCCAGCATACCATTCGCCTTTTTCACCACCTGCTGTACCTGCATGCCCACTTTCAATTTTCATAGAACATAGAATAGTACAGCACAGCACCGGCACTTCGGCTCACAATGTTGTGCCGACCCTTAAACCCTGCCTCCCATATAACCCCCCACATTAAATTCCTCCATATACCTGTCTGGTAGTCTCTTAAACTTCACTAGTGTATCTGCCTCCACCACTGACTCAGGCAGTGCATTCCACGCACCAACCACTCTCTGAGTAAAAAACCTTCCTCTAATATCCCCCTTGAACTTCCTACCCCTTACCTTAAAGCCACGTCCCCTTGTATTGAGCAGTGGTGCCCTGGGGAAAAGGTGCTGGTTGTCCACTCTATCTATTCCTCTTAATATCTTGTACACCTCTATCATGTCTCCTCTCATCCTCCTTCTCTCCAGAGAGTAAAGCCCTAGCTCCCTTAATCTCTGATCATAATCCATACTCTCTAAACCAGGCAGCATCCTGGTAAATCTCCTCTGTACCCTTTCCAATGTTTCCACATCCTTCCTATGGTGAGCTGAACAGAACTGGACACAGTACTCCAAGTGTGGGCGAACCAGAGTTTTATGGAGCTGCATCATTATATCGCGACTCTTAAACTCTATCCCTCGACTTATGAAAGCTAACACTCCATAAACTTACTTAACTACCCTATCTACCTCTGAGGCAACTTTCAGGGATCTGTGGACATCTACCCCGAGATCCCTCTGCTCCTCCACACTTCCAAGTATCCTGCTATTTACTTTGTACTCTGCCTTGGAGTTTGTCCTTCCAAAGTGTACCACCTCACACTTCTCCGGGTTGAACTCCATCTGCCACTTCTGAGCCCACTTCTGCATCCTATCAATGTCTCTCTGCAATCTTCAACAATCCTCTACACTATCCACAACTCCACCAACCTTTGTGTCGTCTGCAAACTTGCCAACCCACCCTTCTACCCCAACATCCAGGTTGTTAATAAAAATCATGAAAAGTAGAGGTCCCAGAACAGATCCTTGTGGGACAGCACTATTCACAACCTTCCAATCCGCATGTACTCCCTCCACTACGACCCTCTGTTTTCTGCAGGCAAGCCAATTCTGAATCCACCTGGCCAATCTTCCCTGGATCCCATGCCTTCTGACTTTCTGAATAAGCCTACCATGTGGAATCTTGTCAAATGCCTTACTAAAATCCATATAGATCACATCCACTGCACTACCCTCATCTATATGCCTGGTCACCTCCTCAAAGAACTCCATTAGGCTTGTTAGACATGATCTGCCCTTCACAAAGCCATGCTGACTGTTCCTGATCAAACCATGATTCTCTAAATGCCCATAGATCCTTTCTCTAAGAATCATTTCGAACAGCTTTCCCACCACAGACGTAAGGCTCACTGGTCTATAATTACCCAGACTATCTCTGCTACCTTTCTTGAACAAAGGGACAATATTCGCCTCAGTCCAATCCTCGGGTACCATTCCCATGGACAATGAGGACATAATGATCCTAGCCAGAGGCTCAGCAAACTCTTCCCTCACCTCGTGGAGCAGCCTGGGGAATATTCCATCAGGCCCCGGGGACTTATCCGTCCTAATGTATTTTAACAACTCCAACACCTCCTCTCCCTTAATATCAACATGCTCCAGAACATCAACCTCACTCATATTGTCCTCACCGTCATCAAGTTCCCTGTCATTGGTGAATACCGAAGAGAAATATTCATTGAGGACCTCGCTCACTTCCACAGCCTCCAGGCACAACTTTCCACCTTTATCTCTAATCGGTCCTACCCTCACTCCTGTCATCCTTTTGTTCTTCATGTAATTGAAGAATGCCTTGGGGTTTCCTTTACTCTACTCGCCAAGTCCTTCTCATGCCCCCTTCTTGCTTTCTTCAGCCCCTTCTTAAGCTCCTTTCTTGCTACCTTATATTCCTCAATAGACCCATCTGATCCTTGCTTCCCAAACCTCATGTATGCTGCCTTCTTCCACCTGACTAGATTCTCCACCTCACTTGTCACCCATAGTTCCTTTACCCTACCATTCTTTATCTTCTTCACTGGGACAAATTTATCCCTAACATCCTGCAAGAGATCCCTAAACATCGACAACATGTCCATAGTACATTTCCCTGCAAAAACATCATCCCAATTCACACCTGCAAGTTCTAGCCTTATAGTCTCATAATTTGCCTTTCCCCAATTAAAAATTTTTCTGTCCTCTCTCTGATTCTATCCATTTCTATGATAATGTTAAAGCCAGGGAGCGGTGGTCACTGTCCCCCAGATGCTCACCCACTGAGAGATCTGTGACCTGACCTGGTTTGTTACCTGATACTAGATTAGTATGATATTCCCCCTAGTTGGCCTGTCAAGATACTGTGACAGGAATCCATCCTGGATACACTTAACAAACCCTGCCCCGTCTAAACCATTGGAACTAATCAGGTGCCAATCAATATTAGGGAAGTTAAAGTTACCCATGATAACAGCCCTGTTATTTTTGCACCTTTGCGAAATCTGCCTCCCAATCTGCTCCTCGGTATCTCTGCTGTCACCAGGGGGCCTATAGAATACTCCCAATAGACTAATTGTTTCCTTCCTGTTCCTGAGTTCCGCCCATACTGACACAAAAGAGCATCCTGCTACATTACCCACCATTTCTGTAATAGTTTCCCTGACCAGTAATGCCAACCCCCCTCCCCTTTCCCCCACTCTCTATCCCCTTTAAAGCACTGAAATCCAGGAATATTGAGAATCCATTCCTGCCCTGGTGCCAGCCAGGTCTCTGTAATGGCCACTACATCATAATTGCATGTATGTATCCAAGCTCTCAGTTCATCACCTTTGTTCCTGATGCTTCTTGCATTGAGGTACACGCACTTTAGCCCTTCTACCTTACTACCTTTATTCTGTTTCTCTTTCCTCAAAGCCTCTTTGTATGTTAGATCTGGCTTTACTCCATAGACTATACTTGCTGTTCTCGCATGACCTTTATCCTCCTCCACCTCACTATCTGCTCTAAATCACTGGTTCCCTCGTACTTTCCCAGACAAATGTGTTTTTCACCATTTTCTGCTCTCAAGGCAATGCACTGGTGCTCACACGGAGTCCTTGGAACATGGCTGTGAACTGGTTTCCCGACACATTCTCATATCCCAGGCTAACTCCATTTTGTCTTATTTGTGATACACATATTAACATGTACTCAAAGAAGAAATCACATTTAAATCTTTCATTACAGATGTATAGGTGATAAATAGGTGAATCTAAATCCAATTTTTCCTGGTTGATTTTGCACAGCGGTTGAGAAATCTGCATTTGTATGGCCTTAACAACACGTACATTGGACTTTGCAGTCAGAGAACAACATAGGCAAGGCCCAGGGCTGTGTTCTCACTGCTGCAGGGCTGGTGCTGCTAAACTTGTGCTAAGTACATTGTGAGGTGTGTGACCTGTTACAAGTGATCGTGATATTTCTTGACCCCAATTTATTTCAGTGTAAGCAGGGCTCCAGAAACAAATGCAATTGGGTATCCTACACCTGTGTGTAACACAATATATGTTAGACAAGCAAATCTCGGGCATTTCTCTGAACTGTAGTATCCCAGTCACCTGCAAAAGTTAATGCTTTTTAGCAATGCAGGAGACCAATTCTATCTGGCCTCTGGTCATGTTTACCCCTGAAATGGTTACATGAAGGTTGACGCGTTGATGAGGAAACATCTAATAATTCAACAAACTCAAGACTGACCTGAGTTCGGCTGCATCAGCTGAAGGTGGTACTTTGATAATTGCATCGACTTTGCTCTGAGGCCTTGAGTTCAAGCATCAGTTTGACAGGCCATGTAATGCTTTAATTTTTGAGGAAAATGTCATTTTGCATGCTGACACTGATTCCATTAAGACTACAGCCTGACCATCACTACTGCTGGTAGCTCCAAACTGAAACCAGGATTTCACAGATGAAGCACAGAACATAGTTGGACTTCTGGTCAAGATGGCGATGGTTTAGTCGCTAAAAGCTATCGCTCTGTTCTATTTCTTATCTCTGCACTCCTCTCCCCTTTCTTTACTCCAAACTGTTAAACTTTTTATTTTCCCTCCTGCCTGCAAATACACCTGTTTTACAGTGGCTTCAAAGACCACCAAATCCGGAAAAAAGAAGTTCCAGCGGACAGCCCCTCAGGCAAAAACATTATCTCGATACTAGAACAGCATCCACAGGAGATAATAACAGAACTTAAGTCTTCTTTCAGTTTGTTGGAAATGAAATTGGATCAAATTAAATCCAAAGTGGAGGATAATGCCTAAGGTTTATCACATCTCGAGTTTGCCACGGATGATTTAGTCCGCTGTTTTAAAGAGTTGGAAAACATTTGTTCCAGCTTGGGGGATCGTAACAGCAAGCTAATATCCAAAGTTACTGACCTAGAAAGTTGGAGCAGACGTCAAAATCTACGTATTCTCGGCCTGCCAGAGTCTATCGAACGTTGACCCTCCGCTGAATTTTTCTTGACTTTGCAATGTGAGATTTTTAGGAATGATATACTTTCGACCCTGCCCGAGGTAGACAGAGCTCATCGTACCTTAGAGCCTAAGCTGGTGCTGTGGCACAGACCATGCCCAGTAATTATTCGTTTTCATTGATACCAGGTTAACAATCTCTTGGTTAAAGTAGCCCGTCAGCAAGGGAATTTGGAATACAAGGGTCAATCAATTTGTGTTTAAATAACATACATACAGCATAACATACCAACTTCTATACTCAGTGCCCTGACTGATGAAGGTCAGCAGTCCAAAAGCCACCTTCACCATCCTGTCAAGCTGTGATGCCACTTTCAAGAGACAATACACTTGTACTTCAGGACTGTCTGTTCAAAAACAGTGTTTGAACAGTGAACTGTCAAGGGTTTTGCGTGGTTTCCCCATTATTTCAGTTTCTCCCTTGCCATCTCAAAACCTGGTGATCTATTTATAAGGCCACCTCCCATTAAACCAACAGACAAGTCTCAATTATTGATGCACTGTGTACAATAGACTGGTTTTGGATGCACATTTTAGGCTGTGAATATTATGTCGCAGTGATAACGTAGGAGTTAATTGGTTGTCTTGTGCACAAGATGGGGCACCAGAAACATGGCAACACTTGTGGGTTGCCCCTTGCACGTCCTTGGACTGATTAGGGGGCTAAGCAGGTGCTACACCTTGCCCAAGGGGCAAGGCCAGCAGAGAGAAGAAGTGTTTTACACCTCCTTTGGTAACAAATCTCCACCCCGCCACCCGGTGTGTGCACATACTGATATGTAATCCTTTCTCATGCTTGTCCATGAACTCAAATACTAGTTTTGTTTTGTTACCATTTAATATTTGAAACAAAATTAGCTAAATACCTTCAGTGTTTTTTTTTAATAACACTGAGTTTAGAAAAGAATAATTAAATCATTTGGGCATAGGAAGAGATATCTCGCCCCATCAAATCCATGCTGGCTCTTTGCAGAGTGATATATCAAGACTCCCAGAAAGTTAATATGCAGTTTGAGTCTGTGGTAAAGAAGGCATTCGCAAAGTTGGCATTCGTTTCAAGGGAAATAGAATATAAAACAAGGAGATAATGCTGTGGCTTTATACGACACTAGTCAGGCCACACTTGGAGTATTGTCAACAGATTTGAGCCCCCTCTCTCAGAAAGGAGAGAGTCCAAGGAGGTTTACGAGGATGATTCCCACTGGAATTTAGAAGAATATCGGGGGATCTCTTTGGAACCTACTGAATGTTGAAAGAACAAGATAAAGTGGATGTGGAGGATGTTTTCTGTGGTGGGGGTGTCCAGAACTAGAGGACACAGCCTCAAAATTGAGGGGCGACCCTTTGAAAAAGAGTTAAGGAGAAATTTTTTTTTAGCTAGAGAATAGTGAATCTGTGGAGTCATCTGCCACAGACAGCTGTGGAGGCCAAGACTGTTGGTATAGTTAAAGTGAAAATTGATAGTTTGATCATTGGTCAGGGCATCAAAGTTTATGGTAAGAAAGCAAGTGTATGGTGTTGAGTGGGATCCGGGATCAGCCATGATGGAATGGCGGAGCAGACTTGATGGGCTGAATGGCCTAATTATGCTCCTATGTTTTATTTATGGTGTTGTCGAGGACTATGCTCCACAAGTTCTGAGTCTGCGAGCCCAGTATAAAGGAGTCATGAAAGAACTATATAATCGCGGATTCAGGCCTTCCCTTCGTTTTCCAGCTCCCCTCCAAATAACTCTTACTACTAGAGGCGAAAAGTGGTTTAACTCTGCTACAGAAGCTCAGGAATTTCTCGATAGCCTCCCTGTTACTTCGAGTCCCTCAGATTCGGTCTGATTACTTATACTGATGGAGAAATACCTTTTTTTCTGTTTTATTCCCTGATCTTTCTTTCTTAATTCAGTAATTTTTTTTTCATAGTTTCTCGCGGGTAGGTCATTGGATAAAATCTGTTTACTTGTTTTTATATTTTTTTCTTAAATACTAGTTCATATTTTTTTTGGATTATTACCTTGAGTTAAGCTTCACAAATTTTGGTGGAATTGTCTCCCTTTTCACTATATATAACTTTAGTTTATAGTGCTAAAAGTTTTCTGGTTTTTAACTGACAAAAGGTGGAGCTGATGACGATACTAAGAGACAGGAAGTTGGGTTATGGGGTGACCTTTTTTTTTAGAGCTTGCTGCTGCTTTTTGGTAGCTCTCTTGCCGTGGGGTGTGTGGGGGGGGGAGAGAATTCTAACGCCAATATTATTCATAGAAGCTTTAGATATTTGTATTATTCCGGACGTATTTCTGTCCTCTTTTTCTTGTTTTATACTTTTGCCCCAGAGCTGTCATTCGAATTTCTGACAATGGTTATGCCTACTATCCTCTATCTTTTTTTTAAAAGACAATGGCTAGTCTTTTAATTATGTAAGCTGGAATGTTAAGGGATTGAACCATCCTGTTAAAAGAAGGAAGCGGTTTTCACATCTTAAACAGCTTAATGCAACAATTGCTTTTTTGTAAGAAACACACATTCGCAGATCTGTTAACTCTCGTCTCATGTCAGGATGGGTGGGACAGCACTTCCATTCTACTTTTCAGGATAAAGCCAGGGGAATCTTAATTCTTATAAATCAAAATGTTCCCCTTGAGCTTTATAACAAAGTATCTGATACAAATGGTCATTTTATTATTGTCTCGGGGAAATTATATAATACATTGGTAGTCTTGGCTAATTTATACGCTCCCAATTCGGATGATGTGGAGTTTTTTGATCATTTCTTCTCTTTATTGCCTGAGCTGAGTTCATATTCTCTCATATTGGGCAGTGATTTTAATTGCTGGTTAGATCCAGTTTTGGATCAATTGTCCTCTATTCCTAGACTACCAAGTAAATCTGCTTTAACAATTCAGTCTTTCCTTTCCAGTTATGGTATCACAGATGTATGGCGTTTTCTCCATCCAAATGAGAGAGATTATTTTTTTTTTAACATGTCCATCACACTTTACTAGAATTGATTATTTTTAATTGATAATCAGCTGATTCCATCTGTTCGCTCTTGTGACTATCAGAGTATATTGATTTCAGATCACGCCCCAGTCACCCTGTCTATAATTCTTCCTGGTTTCCCCCAGATGAATAGGCATTGGTGTTTTAATCCGACCTTGTTGTCAGATAATGATTTTGTAAAATTTATGAAGGACCATAAACTTTTTAACTTTTTTAACAAAATACTAACATGTCATCTGTAACCTCAAGTCAGATTGTTTAGGATGCTCTGAAAGCATATCTAAGGGGTCAAATATTTTCTTATACTGTGAATTTGAAAAGAAAGACTCATAAAGAGCGATTAGATCTGCTCAATCAAGTTAAAGCAACAGACCAACTATATACCCAGACCAAAAATCCGGAGTTGTATAAGAAATGAGTGGAACTTCCAACTAAGTTTAACCTTATTTCCACTCGCCCAATTGAATGCCAACTTTTGGAAAGTAAGAGCAGGTTTTATATCCATGGTGAGAAATCCGGTAAATTTTTTGTCAATCAACTAAGACGCTCTAAAGCTAAACAATATTTTACAAAAATTTGAATAGGAAATGGGAACATTACCTTGAATCATTCTTAAATTATTGACACATTCAAGAATTACTATTCTCGACTCTATACTTCTGAATCTTTAAATTATAATATTTCTGTGGAGCATTTTTAAAATAGTTTAATTATTCCTGATCTCAAAGCAGGAGATTTTAGTTTTATCCGACTCATTTAAACAAGGTAAGTTTCCAGCATTATTTAATGAGGCATGAATCGTTCTTTTAGCGAAAAAAGGCAAAGATCCATCAAAGTGTTCTTCGTATAGGCCGATTTCTTTGCTAAGTGTTGATGTTAAAATTTTGGCTAAAGTTTTGGCCCGCAGATTGGAGAGCATTCTACCCTTAATTATTTCTGAAGACCAAACTGGTTTTATTAAAAATCGTCTCCCTTTTTTAATATATGGCATCTATTTAATATGTTGTACTCACCTTCAGCTGGGATTCCTGAATGTGTCATTTCTCTAGACGCGGAGAAGGCATTTGATCGTGTGGAGTGGTGTTAATTTTTTGCAGTTTTAGAAAAATTTGATTTTGGACGAAGTTTTGTTACGTGGACTAAATTGTTATATTCACACCCCACTGCTTCTGTCTTGACCAACTCTCAGCAATCCCAACCTTTCACCCTTAAACGTGGCACCCGACAAGGGTGCCCTTTAAGCCCCTTACTTTCTGATCTGGCCTTAGAGCCATTGGCGATTGCGTTTTGTAGCGGTGCTGAATTGACGGGGATTTGGGCGGTGGGCGGGTGGTTTTGAGCACAAAGTCTGTCTTTATGCTGATGATCTTTTACTTTGATAACAAATCCGACTACCTCCTTATCCCCAATGTTTTCACTCCTTAACAAGTGTAGCCAGCTTTCCAGATACAGACTTAATTTATATAAGAGGGAAAACTTTCCAATAAACAGAGAAGCACAAATATTAGAATTTCATAACCTCCCTTTTAAAGTAGTAAATAATCAATTTGCTTACCTTGGCATTACAATAACAAGGAATTATAAGCATATTTTTGGAGAAAATTTTACTAATTTTTAAAGTCATACTAAACAGGGCCTAGTACAGTGGTCACCCCGTGTATGTCTCTGATGGGTCGAATTAATGTTGTAAAAATGTATATCATTCCTAAATTTTTATACTTCTATCAATCTTTACCAATTTTTATTTCTAAAGCTTTTTTGAGTCGTTAGATGCTATTATTTCATCCTATCTATGGAAGGGCAAAGGTCCCAGACTAAGTAAAGCTCACGCTTAAAAACCTAAGAAGGTAGGTGGTATGGCCTTGCCCTATGTTCGTTTATATTACTGGGCAGCCAACATACGTTGTCTTATCTCTTGGTCTTACTTTTATAATCAGTATAACTGCCCTATATGGGTGGCAATGGAGATGAATGCTTATAAGAATTTCTCCATTTCTGCACTTCTTGGATCAGCACTTCCTTGCCATCTGCCTAAACCAGTTGTTAATCCTGTCATCAGACACTCTGAGAATGTGAGCTGAGTTCAGAAAATATAATGGTCTTCATGGTTTCTCTCCCTCTAGTCCTATTCTACATAATCATGTTTTTCAGCCTTTTATGCAGGATTTCACATTTCAAGACTGGCACAGATAGGGCATTAGGTGCTCTGAAACCTACCCAACACTCAATTCTTCAGATCTCTCCAAATTAGACATTTTATCAACCCTTTAATACCAAACTTTCCTGAGGTACCCAAGAAAAATGTTGTGGACTTGTTTCTTCGTATGAACCCATTGGGTAAAGGTTGAATATCCGCTATTTGAGATATGTTAGCGATTTTGAGGCGAGCTCCCTTTGACAAAATTAAAACTGCCTGGGAGCATGATTTAAATTTTCCTCTGTCTGACAAGGTTTGGGATTCAATTCTCAAGTCAGTTAATTCAACTTTTTTATGTGCTCACCACTGCCTTTTGCAGTTCACGGTTGTACACAGGGCTTATATGTCTAAAACTAAATTATCGCAGTTCTATCGTGATATTAGTCCCTGTTGCGACAAGTGTAAAGGGGGCGAGGCTTCCCTTATTCATATGTACCGGGCTTGTCCTAGCTTGGAGAAATTCTGGAGAGATGTCTTTTTAACTATTCCCATGTACTTAATTGCTATTTTGAACCTAACCTTTTGATTGCTCTTTTCGGCACCTCGGGAGAAGTTGATACGCATCTGAGTCCAACTAAACATCGTTCATTGTCTTTTGCCTCTCTTTTGGCCAGATGTGTAGTCCTTCTTAGGTGGAGAGATGTTGCCCCACCCACTCATGCTCAATGGCTCAGAGATATTATGTCCTGCGTAGACCTTTAAAAGATTCATTATTCACTTCTTAATTCGGACATAAAGTTCCAAAAGGTGTGAGGACCTTTTCTTGAATATTTTCATAATTCCTGTTTCCCTTTTTTTCCTTTGCATTAAAATCCCTTACTTCCATCTTCTTTCGGATGAGATTTACAGTTTTTTTATGAGTAAATATAGCTCAGGTAGCAGGCAATATACCTTGTTTTCATAAATACAGCTCTGTGGTGATAAAAGTTCTGATTAGCGTTTCTATATATCATAAGGTAGGCTAGGAGTTGGGGTGGTAACTAACTTTATACAATTCTACTATGGGTGCTTTTCCTTCACTGTTATGAACTGTACATTTCATATGCTTGTTTTGCACTCTATAAACCTCTTTTTTACTGTTTTTTGCTGTTGCATTGTAGAAACTTGTATAAAAAAATAATTTAAAAAAGAACATAGCTGATGCAAAATCTCATCTGTGGTACAGTACATAAACTCTGGCGCTGTTTAACCTCCACACGCCCTTTGTGTATGTTCATTGTGAGACATGTCAGTCACTGGATTCAGGCCCATCTGTTGTTTAGTGAAGGATAAATTCATCCTATTGAATCCATTTGCCTGTCAAGGTTGTCCAAAAAAAAGAGTTGTGTTTTAACATTTATGTGTGTAACACCCTGGTAAAGGCGTCACTGCTAATGTAATGGTCTTTCTGTAGAAACAGTGTTTGGGTTACAGTCAGAGATAACGGGTGCTTTAGAATGTGAGACATCTAATCAGTGGAGCAAGTTTTTTATTTATGAGCCTGACACCAGTGTGAACTGGGGTCTTTGTTCGGTGGAAGGTAAAGAGAGAGGACAATGGAGGGAACCAGTCGTAGGATTCGACCCTGTGTGGGGACAGCGATTCGATGGAGAAAGGTGCGGAAGTCTAGTGAGGATCAGTGAACATGACTTTTGGAAGAGTTGAACTCCAATTTGTACACATTTGACTGTTTAGTTAAAAAAGGCCATTTTAATTTTTTTCCTTTTTTAAATAACTTTTTAGTAAAGTTACAATCCATAAATATCATTCTTTTAATTGCATGCAGTGCACTGTCTGCAATTTCCTGACACTGAGCTGTAACAGGGTAGCAAATTACACAGCATTCACACAAACTGGAGTTTGGGGTGGGAGAGCCGTCTCAATCTCACAGATTTGGTGGGAACAGAGTGTGTATTCCCGAGATGTATACAGCCCAAGGAAATCAGGGTTTCATGTTGCAACTTAGTCCCACAGCATCACTGTCTAATCCTGCTTTGGAGTGACTGCAAATAGGAGTGGTCCAATCACAGCTCAAATGAGACAGAATACCATGTCTCTTCAGACAGCCCAGTTCATTCACAACTGCTTTTGTGATGTGGAGAATATTTTGCGTCTTGTGGAGTGGCTTGTACTTACAAATGGATCTTCATGTTGAGATCCTTTAAATTCCCAAAGCCCTGCTGAAGGTCAGAAGATTATCAGGCTTCGGCCCAAAACATCAACTGTAAATTTTACCACTGATGCTGCTTGGCCTGTTGAGTTCCTCCAGCATTTTGTGTGTGCTGCTCGGATTCCCAGCACCTGCAGATTTTATCTTGCTTGAAGCTTATCATGCTAGTGGTTTCTGGGGTGTGTGTGTGGTCAAACACCATCCTTCCTTTCTAAGCTGAATATTATTCACAAGCAAGAGTAAATCTGCAGATGCTGGAAATCCAAGCAACACACACAAAATGCTGGAGGAACTCAGCAGGCCAAGCAGTATCTATGGAAAAGAGTATAGTTGATGTTTCGGGCTGAGACCCTTTGGCAAGACTGGAGAAATGAAGCTGAGGAGTAGGTTTAAAATGTGCTGGTGGGGGTGGGGGTGTGGGGGGGAACTGGAGAGAGAAACACAAGGTGGTAGGTGAAACCTGGAGGGGGAGGGATGAAGTAACGAGCTAGGAAGTTGATTGGTGAAAGAGATACAGGGCTGGTGAAAGGGGATTCTGACAGAAGGCCAAGGAAGAAAGAAAAGGGGGGTGGAGCACCAAGCAGAGGTGAAGGGCGGGCAAGGAGATAAGGTGAGAGGGAAAAGGGGATGGGGAATTGGTGAAGAAGAGGGGGTGGGGGCCATTACCAGAAGTTCGAGAAATCGATGTTCTTGCCATCAGGTTGGAGGCTACCCAGGTGGAATAGCCTTTTGAATTTAATTTGAAGTTTTTAAGCCAGTTTTCCCTGTGATACAAGTCTGCCCTCACACACCCTTCGTGTATATTAATTGTGAGACATGCCAATCACTGGATTCAGCCACAGTTGCTGTATAGAGAAGGATAAATTCATCTTACTGAATCCAATTGCCTGTGGAGGTTGCTTTAAAAGTTGAGTTATATGTATGAACTTCCATGTATCAGTTTAGTCCCACAGCATCACTGTTTCACCCTGATTTGGAATGACTGGAACTGGGAGCGGCCCAATCACAGCTCAAATGGGACAGAATACCATGTCTCTTCAGACAGCCCAGTTCATGCACAACTGCTTCTTTTGAGATCTGGAGAAGAGTTTGGAAAGTGTGGAAGGTGTGAGTAGCTTGTACTTCCACATGGATCTTCATGTGAAGACCTTTCAATTCCATAGACCTGCTTAAGGTCAAAAGCTGATCAATCTAGTGGTTTGTGTGTGTGTGTGTGTGTGTGTGTGTTGTCAAACACCTTCCTTCCTTTCTGCGTTTAATTTGAACTTTTTAAGCCATTTTTTTCCTGTGATACAAGTCTGTCCCTTAACTCTGACCAGACGCAGCCATTTACTGCCTCTGCACCTCATGTCACAGGAAATGAAACTCCTCCACAAATGGAAATCTGGGTCCATAAGTGAGAAGTAGTGAATGCCTTTTGGCTGCAAGAGACAGGAGGTCAGCCTCTCCTTGTATAAGTGCTCTGGCCTGAGTGACACAGATGGCCCAGTGTTCAGCATCGTACTAACTTTCATGCCAGGTCAATGTAGAAGTAAGTTCTGTCACAGTTGTGTAGACAGTTAATTGTTAACAGTTCATTGTTGGGTTTGATGACAATCACATAGTTTGCAGAAACACAGCCTTGTGCCCTTTTGCACACTTTGTGTGGACATTTGTCCACAACCCCATTGCCTTTACTGATGAAACCTACAGAACATTTGCTGGTGGTTTCCAGCACAGCGTGATTATGCTTGGGTCACGTGGCCTTCATTTTCATTTCATGTTTCTGAGAACCCGGAGTTGCTGGTAAAGTGCAAGAGATCCGTTTCAATGTTCAGCACACGTTGCATCATGGTGCTGTGTGGACTTTTTGAACAGCACCTCCCTGGTTTAGAGTGGCATACCAGCTCCTTGGTACTCTTGTAGGTGAGTTTCAAACCCAGTCACATGCTGACTTAAAAATCAAATCCTCTTGTGACAAGCTTCATCTATTTGTGCTAAGCTTTGTTCAGCAGGGGAGACCTGTATTGTGTTCAATTCTCCCAGTGTGGTGCTCTCTACTCTGAGGAAACCAATATATATTGCATCCTCTGCAGGACTGCAATAAACCTCCATTTATTCTGCAAGTGTAGGCCTGGTGTTTCAGCCTCCTGTCAGTTTAATACCCTGACCCACTGGCTTCTTTGTTTTCAAGCTGCCAGATTACCTCAATGACGCTCCTCTGTGAATCCAAGCACAGCCCCTCAGAATTTTTTGAGGATGTAACTAGTAGAGTGGATAGGGGAGAACCAGTGGATGTGGTATATTTGGATTTTCAAAAGGCTTTTGACAAGGTCCCACACAGGAGATTAGTGTGCAAACTTAAAGCACATGGTATTGGGGGTATGGTATTGATGTGGATAGAGAATTGGTTGGCAGACAGGAAGCAGAGTAGGAATAAACGGGACCTTTTCAGAATGGCAGGCAGTGACTAGTGGGGTACCGCAAGGCTCAGTGCTGGGACCCCAGTTGTTTACAATATATATTAATGACTTGGATGAGGGAATTAAATGCAGCATCTCCAAGTTTGCGGATGACACGAAGCTGGGTGGCAGTGTTAGCTGTGAGGAGGATGCTAAGAGGATGCAGAGTGACTTGGATAGGTTGGGTGAGTGGGCAAATTCATGACAGATGCAATTTAATGTGGATAAATGTGAAGTTATCCACTTTGGTGGCAAAAATACGAAAACAGATTATTATCTGAATGGTGGCCGATTAGGAAAAAGGGAGGTGCAACGAGACCTGGGTGTCATTATACACCAGTCATTGAAAGTGGGCATGCAGGTACAGCAGGCGGTGAAAAAGGCGAATGGTATGCTGGCATTTATAGCGAGAGGATTCGAGTACAGGAGCAGGGAGGTACTACTGCAGTTGTATAAGGCCTTGGTGAGACCACACCTGGAGTATTGTGTGCAGTTTTGGTCCCCTAATCTGAGGAAAGACATCCTTGCCATAGAGGGAGTACAAAGAAGGTTCACCAGATTGATTCCTGGGATGGCAGGACTTTCATATGATGAAAGACTGGATGAACTAGGCTTGTACTCATTGGAATTTAGAAGATTGAGGGGGGATCTGATTGAAACGTATAAAATTCTAAAGGGATTGGACAGGCTAGATGCAGGAAGATTGTTCCCGATGTTGGGGAAGTCCAGAACGAGGGGTCACAGTTTGAGGATAAAGGGGAAGCCTTTTAGGACCGAGATGAGGAAAAACTTCTTCACACAGAGAGTGGTGAATCTGTGGAATTCTCTGCCACAGGAAACAGTTGAGGCCAGTTCATTGGCTATATTTAAGAGGGAGTTAGATATGGCCCTTGTGGCTACGGGGGTCAGGGGGTATGGAGGGAAGGCTGGTGCAGGGTTCTGAGTTGGATGATAAGCCATGATCATAATAAATGGTGGTGCAGGCTCGAAGGGCCGAATGGTCTACTCCTTCACCTATTTTGTCTGTTTCTATGTTTTCTATCATTATCATACAGATACTCCTCATTCACATCAGCCATCGGGAATTTAACGCTAGCGTTTCTCTCCCTTTTGACAGTATTAGCTGTTTTTTTTCAGTAATGGTTCTGATAACAACCCTGATCTGCACCATATCACAGTCATTATATCTCCTCTCCACTGTACAGCACTTAGCAACTTAAAGCAAACATCTTCTTATTTTTCCCATTCGGATGAAAGAGTCCTGGCACAAAATATTAAGTCTTTTTCTTTGTAGATGTTGCCTGGCCTGCTGGACTCTTCAGAAATTTGGTGTACACCACAATATATTTTACTTACATAGAATTTTTCCTTTCTGAACAGTAAGTTGTAGAACTGGACAATGTTGTCAAAGTTCTCTTTTGTTTCCATAACTTTACCCTTTATTCTTTGCCATGTATTAAAAGCCATGAGTGCACTTAACTCTCCATAAGTTAGTCAATACTTGGTCATTTGTTTAACCTTTGGGAGGATTTCTCCTTGTGTATATCTTGTGGAAAACAGGAAATAACAATGAAGTGCAATTTGCTGACAGTGACAGACTTGACTGTACGCTGCCACTGTTTGCAGTCGGGGTTCTCAGTGTCTGAAGTTGATCGATCATTTACTGGACCTTTGTTGGAAATCTTGCTGCATATGACAATATGACCATAAGACCCAGGAGCAGAATACGGCCATCTGGTCTCTCGAGTCTGCTCTACCATTCAATTATGACTGATGGTTATTTTCTCTCCTCAACCCCAGTTCCCAGCCTTCAGCCCGTAACCTTTGCTGCCATGTCCAATCAACAACCTATCAATCTCTGTCTCAGATACATCCAATGACCGGGCCTCCACAGCTGCATGAGCAACAAATTCCACAAATTCAACACCATTTGCCTAAAGAAATTTCTCCGCATCTCTGTTTTGAAAGGGCACCCCTCTATCCTGAGGCTGTGCCCTCTTGTCCTAGACTCTCCCACCATGGCAAACATCCTTTCCACATCTACTCTGTCTAGGCCTTTCAACATTTGAAAGGTTTCAAGGAGATCCCCAATATGTTGGTCATGACAAAACTTGTGTCACAGGATGTACAGAGTTAACATTAGAAGGATTGTGAGGGAAGCCGTGGCCTGATGAAGAAACACAGATGCTAACAGCAGAGATGCTTTCATTGGTTCTGTCAGTTGAGCAAAAGAAATCCAGGAACTTATTTAGTTACTGCTGGGGAAATTACTCATTTACCTCAAACCAAAAGCAGCACAGTGGCTCATATAGTATTGTTGGTTCAGAGTTTAAATGACCAAGTTGTAATCTTGACCTCAGGTCTTGTTTGTAGAATTTACACATTTTCTCTGTGACTGTGCAGGATTGCCCTGCATGCTTAGTTTCCTCACAGATCCAATAAACTCTCAGATTGGTAGGCTAATTGGTTGCTGTAAATACTACAATGATTGGAGGAACATTTGGTGAGTTGATGTGAATGTGAGGAGAATAAAATGAATGAGGGAAGGATTAATGTCAGTGGGTGTTTGGTGTTACCACAAATTTTTTGACCAACTGGCCTGTTTCCATCCTGCTCCATTTTGTTAATCTATCAAAGTAAATAAAATATGCTAGTTATAAAAGGATCTTGTGCTTCCATGGCATAGATGATGAATCAACTCTCCACACATGAGGAAACAGAAATCCCAAAATTCTTGACCACTCCTCACCAACATTTCCCAGCTACAATTCCCATTGGACTTATCCAGCGATGGTCAGAGTGTTGTTGAAGCTTCTCAGCAGTTTTACTGGGGAATCTTCCGGAACAAATGGGTTAAACCAGTCCAGGAACAATATTGTTCCTCATATGATACTGTGATGATTGTAGCTTTATCTTACTGAACATTATACTTTTCTGGAGTATGTATATAAATTTTACTCATCTAATTATGAAAACATTTATAATGTTTTCACTACATTAATACAAGCTTGTTGATTAGAAATGTTCCCTATATTTCTAAAGTGAGGTGGGGGCTCAGTGCTGAACCTGGTGCTCCTTTGCCCAGTAACTTGTTCCCACCTTGTGTTGAGAGGCTGAGGGCATTTTTCTCGGGTTATTGGGAGTGGGGTTGGTGAACATTGGTGCTGAGGACAGTGAGGGAGGGGATTCTCACAGCTTCCCTCAAATGACAGGACTAACATCTCTCTCTCTCTTTCTCTCTCTCTCCCCACCCCTCACTCCACCACTACCCCACTCCCCCTCTCCACAACCCCTCCCCTTCTCCACAACCCTCCCCCTCTCCACAACCCTCCCCCTCTCCACAACCCCTCCCCTCTCCACAACCCCTCCCCCTCTCCCAGCTTCTCAGCCTCTCGACTCGTCTGCTGAGATGAGAGTGATTCACTGCACTCTGCTGTTACTGAACAGGATTGTCATCTCAGTCCAGGGTAATTATCAGAAAATCCTGTTTGATTATGTTTCTTTATCTCACAGAGTAGACACATGGAATCAGAAGATAAAGCATTTTGAAACTGATGAAATTGTCCACCGTACTTAATAGAATGAATATTCTATTCCTATCCTTGAAAGTGAGATTATTGATGTTTGTAATCACAAAAAAGTTTTTAAGTGCCTCTTAGTTGGTTAAAAAGTATAAATTGCTGAATTTTATATCTATTAATTTTTGAAATGGATGAAATGTATTTAGTTTAGTTTTTGGTATGTATCTAATCAAACTCCCACAATCACTTCTGCTACAACACTCATGAAACACATGGGAAAACCAATAAACATCTAGACACACAGACACACAATTCTGTGAATGCTGGAAATCTAGAGTAAATGCTGGAGAAATTCTGGCAGGTCAGGCAGCACCTATGGAGAAGAATTAGAAGTCACTGTTTCGGGCTGAGACCCTTCATCAGGACTCTAATGGTGTTAGATTTCTACGATTCCTTGCTGGGCCTTTCCCTTTTTTCCAGCATTGCATTTGTTGGATCAGACACACCCTGTATAGGAATCCCTTCCCCCGCAGTGTCTGAATGGCAGAACACCCTCCCCAGCAACACTGGGAGACATTCACTGGTAGTAACGGGGCAGTTCAAGGAAGCAAAACATCACCACATCCTCCAGAATAATTGATGTACCAATCTTGTAAATTGAGAAAGTAAAGTTCGGTTTGCATCCAGCAATATTTGTGAGGCCAGGTCATCATTAGGCTCTGTGCCAAAGTCATGGCGTATAAATGATATGATATGTGTAAGGGAATGTTAAACAAGCAGT
The DNA here is from genome assembly GCF_030028105.1 of Mobula birostris. NCBI lineage: Eukaryota > Metazoa > Chordata > Chondrichthyes > Myliobatiformes > Myliobatidae > Mobula > Mobula birostris. Next base: position 199,100,370 of record NC_092374.1, on the reverse strand, counting down.
GAACAGCAAGTCAGGAACATCTTGTTCAAACGCCCTTCACTGTCAAATCTGCATATTTTGGGTTCTGTGCACCCGAAAGTTGACCTTCCATCCAAAAGCTTTTCCTCAGTGCACTCTGCCTTTAGAAAACATTTCGCAAATAAAAATGGTGAAGGCGTTTTATGTTTAAGAAAAGCCAAGCACTGGACACAAAGCATGATAAAAAACTTTATGTAATTTCATCAGACCAGCCTCTTAAAGTGAAACTCCAACTCAACGTCAGTGGTTGTGAATTATGTATATTTCCGTGATTACATTACCCTACACCCCCCCACCCCCCACCCCCAAAATGACTAAAACTGGCATTGGGAACCTGTCCGGAGTTTGGACGAGCTGCCCAGCTCAGGTTCTGTGTTCCATGGGAGGAGGGACAGCAGGTGCCTCGGCTCCTCCAGAGGAGTGTTGACACACTCATGATCACGTCATGATGCCAGGGGCATGGTCGTGGAATCCTTCAAACCTTGGTTCAGGTTTACTCCTCTTATCTGTGATGAAAAATGTTTTCTCCCCATTCCATAATGCAGAATAGGTCATCATAAGGAGGCCTAAGGGGATCTTGCTGTGCATCATAGTGGACAAAAACAAACAAGGCGGAACGTAGGTCAACAGGAATCCAAGAGTGCTGTGCACATGATGGGAGGTAGGATAGGTGGAAAGGAATTGAATTTACTGAGGAGGTGGAACACTGTTGAATGATCAACAAGGCAGTCATGGTGTCAGGAATGAAATTACCTGGTTCTCGTAATGGCTGCCTTTATACCAACAGCCATGGATTACTGCAGGTCCCCTTGTGGAGTTGTTCTGAGCCCCAGGAGGACCCATGGGAGATGATCATGCCAACACTCATAGGTTAGGGAAGTCCTCAGAGCAGCCTTTCTAGAGTGGTGAAACCAGTCACATACGCCATTGGACTGTGAGGAACCATCTCTGCTAAATTCCAGAGTGTGTTGGTGACTTGTCATCAGGAACTTGCATCTACCTAATTCTGCTATATATCTCCAAACAATTAATCACAGAGGAAAATCAACACACAGATATGTAGAGCAGCCTTTCTCAACCCTTTTGCTCTGGAGAAATAGTTGAAATAATTTTTAGGTCCCTCGGAACCTCTGCATAAAAGTTATTATACCTAGAGCTCACGGTACGTTAGCGTGATCATTAAGTTGTAGATATAATAATCCAAAAATAATTATCAATGTTCTTTGGAGAATGAAATTTTAGCTGACTTTTCTTGAAAAAATAATGGTTAAGCTTAGCTTACCCTTCTTGAAATTAATCTCTTTCTTTCCCTTTCTTAAATTAAAAAAAAATCATAAGACAAACATAATAAATTTGTAATTTCTGGGTCAAACTTGAGATAAGCACACACCGATTTCATCTTCAATTGAAATAAGACAATTTCTATCCTTGCTCATGTTGCTTATTAAACAAGAAAAAACTTGCTCACACATGTAAGAAGCTGAAAACTGCCTGAAAATGTTCATTGCTTTCCTATGAATGGCCGGATACTCTTCTTTCAATGATCGAGATACCTGCATGGTGTGTGGCCTCCCAGGTACCAGAGTACGGGATGTCTCGGATCAGGTGCAGAGTATTCTGAAGGGAGAGGGTGAAGATCTAGAAGTCTTGATACATGTTGGTACCAATGACATAGGTAGTAAAGAGGAGGAGGTCCTGGAGATAGAATTTGGGGAGTTAGGTAGGATGCTGAAAAGCAGGACCTCCAGGGTAGTAACCTGAGGATTGCTGCCTATGCCACCTGCTAATGAGCACAAGAATAGCACGATCAGGCATATTAATGCGTGGCTGAGAGACTGCTGTGGGGGCAGAGCTTCGGGTTCATGGATCAGTGGAGCCTCATCTGGGGGAGGTATGACCTGCACAAAAAGGACGAGTTACACGTGAACCCAAAGGGGTCCAATATCCTAGCAGGCAGGTTTAATGGAGTTGTTAGGGAGGATTTAAACTAATTTGGCAGGGGGATGGGAACCAGTGTGATAGGGCTGAGGAAAGGGAACACAGAAGTAAATCAAAGACAGCATGCAACAGAGATGATAGAAAGGACAGGCAGGAGATGAAGCATAATCACAGCCAGTGGAATGATTTACAGGGCAATAGAGATGTGGTGCAGTTAAAACTGAAAGCATCAAATACTGGACTGAAAGTGTTATATTCAAGTGCACTCAGCATGAGAAATAAAATGAATGATCTTGAAATTCAGCTACAGATTGGCAAGTATGACGTTGTGGCCATCTCTGATACTTGGCTAAAGGATGGCTGACATTGGGAGCTGAACTTCCAGGAATATATGGTGTATTGAAAAGATAGGTTTGTAGGCAGACTGGGTTTTGTGGCTATGTGTATAAGAAATAATATTAAATCATTAGAAAGAGATGACATAGGATTGGAAGGTGTAGAGTCTCTGTGGGTTGAGTTAAGAACTGGAAAGTGTAAAAGGGCCCTAATGGCAGTTGTATCCAAAACAGCAGCCAGGATGTGGATTCCAAATTACAGCAAAAGATGGAAAAGACAAGTCAAAAGGGCAATGTCATGATAATTGTTGGGGATTTTAACATGAAAGTGGATTGGGAAGACTAGGTCAGTACTGGACCTCAACAGAGAGAATTTGTAGAATGTATAAGGGACGGCTTTTTAGAGCAGCTTGTTGTTGAGCCCACTAGGGGATCGGCTGTGCTGGATTGGGTGTTGCGCAAAGATCCAGAGGTGATAAGAGAGCTTAAGTTTAAGGAACCCTTATGGAACAGTGATCACAATATGATCCAGTTCACTGTGAAATTTGAGAAGGAGAATGTAATTCCAATGTGTTGATATTTCAGTGGAACAAAGGAAATTACAATGGCATGAGAGGGGAAATGGCCAAAGTTGACTGGAAAGGGACGCGAATAGGAAGGACAGCAGGGCAGCAATGGCTGGAGTTTCTGCGATAAATGAGGAACGTGTAAGACAGATATATTCCAAGTAAGAAGAAATTTTGAATGGAAGAAGGACACTACCGTGTCTGACAAGTGAAGTCAGAGCCAAAGTAAAAGCAAAAAGTAGGGCATACAAGGAAGCCAAAGCCAGTGGGAAGATAGAGGATTGGAAAGCTTTTAAAAACTTGCAGAAGCAAATGAAGAAGGTCATTCAGAAGGGAAAGATGAATTCTGAAAGGAAGCTGGTGACTAATATCAAAGAAGATACTTAAAGCTTTTCTGAGTATATAAAGGGTAAAAGAGAGTTATGGGTAGATATAGGACCAATAGAAAATGTTGGGGGAGATATTGTAATGAGAGGCGCAGAAATGGCAGAGGAACTGAATACGTATTTTGCATCAGTCTTCACAGTGGAAGATATCTGCAGTATACCGGACATTCAAGAGTGTCAGGGAAGTGAAGTATGTGCAGTGAAAATTACAACTGAGAAGGTGCTCAGGAAGCTTAATGGTCTGAGGGTGGATAAATCTCCTGGACCTGATGGAATGCACCCTCGGGTTCTGAAGGAAGTAACTGGAGGGATTACGGAGGCATTAACAGTGATATTTCAAGAGTTGATAGATTCTGGCATTGGACCAGATGACTGGAAAATTGCAAATGTTGCTCCGCTATTTAAGAAGAATGGGAGGCAGCAGAAAGAAAACTGTAGTCTGGTTAGCCGGACATCAGTGGTTAGGAGGTTGTTAGAATCAATTGTTAAGGATAAGATAACGGAGTAGCTGGTGACACATGACAAGATAGGCTAAAGCCAGCATGGTTTCCTGAAAGCAAAATCCTGCTTGACTAACCTACTGCAGTTTTTTAAGGAAATTACAAGCAGGGTAGACAAAGGAGATGCAGTAGATGTGGTGTACTTGGATTTTCAGAAAGCCTTTGACAAGGTGCTGCACATGAGGCTGCTTAGCAAGATAAGAGCCCATGGAATTACAAGGAAGTTACTAGCCTGGGTGGAGTATTGGCTGGTCAGCAGAAAACAGAAAGTGGGAATAAAGAGATCCTATTCTGGTTGGCTGCTGGTTACCAGTGGAGTTCCACAGGGGTCAGTGTCGGGACGGCTGCTTTTTACAGTGTATGTCAATGATTTGGACGATGGGATTAATGGATTTGTGGCTAAATTTGCCGATGATACAAAGATAGGTGGAGGAGCGGTAGTGTTGAGGAAACAGAGAGCCTGCAGAGAGACTTAGATAGTCTAGAGGAATGGGCAAAGAAGTGGCAAATGAAATACAGTGTTGGAAAGTGTATGGTCATGCACTTTGATGGAAGAAATTTAGATGGAGAGAGAATTCAAAATGCAGAGATGCAAAGAGACTTGGGAGTTCTTTTGCAAGATACCCTAAAGTTTAACCTCCAGGTTGAGTCAGTGGTGAAGAAGGCAAATGCAATGTTGGCATTCATTTCTAGAGGTATAGAATATAAGAGCAGGGATGTGATGTTGAGGTTCTATAAGGCACACATGAGACCACACTTGGAGTATTGTGTGCAGTTTTAAACATAGAACATAGAAAACCTACAGCACAATACAGGCCCTTCAGCCCACAAAGTTATGCCGAACATGTCCCTACCTTAGAAATTACTAGGCTTACCTATAGCCCTCTATTTTTCTAAGCTCCAAAGCATTTTGGGCTCCTTATTTTAGAAATGAGATACTTACGTTGGAGAGGGTTCAGAGAAGATTCACGAGAATGATTCCAGGAATGAAAGGTTACCATATGAGGAACGTCTGGCAGCTCTTGGTCTGTAATCCCTGAAGCTCAGGAGAATGAGGGGGGATCTCATGGAAACATTGCCATATCTAAACTTTTCAGGCCCTTATAACATATGGAAAGTTATTTCCCATTGTATGGGAGTCTAGCACAAGAGGGCACGTCTTCAGGACTGAAGGATGTCCATTTAGAACAGAGATGTGGATAAATTACTTTAGTCAGAGGGTGGTGAATCTGTGGAATTTATTGCCATGAGCAGCTGTGGAGGCTAAGTCATTGGGTATATTTATGGCAGAGATAGATAGGTTCCAGATTATCCAAGGCATCAAAGGGTATGGGGAGAAGGCAGGGGAGTTGGGATGACTGGAAGCATTGGATCAGCCCATGATTGAATGGCGGAGCAGACTTGATAGGCTGAATGGCCTACTTCTTCTCTTATATCTTATGGTCGTATGGTCTTAAATCCAGAACTTGTCCAGAGGCACGTCAGTAAATCTAACTTTGAGTGCATGATCAGAGTACAGCTCACAAAGTTCTTCCTCTTCTCTCAAAGTCAGGTTCTCAGGCTGAGCAGAAGATTCAGAGAAAGGTTCCCTCAACCAGTCATAACACTGGTTTTGAAAGGAGGGAAAGTGCTTTTCAATTTTGTTCTGCAGTTCTTCCTGGTGGTTTTCAATAAGAGTCGAGATGTTCTGATATTCTCCCACACTCTCAAGCCCAAGCAGCAGTGGAAATAGTTGAAGATTTCCTTTTGCAACATGATTTTTCCAAAGATTCTTTTTCCTTTTAAATCCAAGAATCTTATCACTTGAAGTCAAAACGTTTTCTCCAGGACATTGCAGAGACTTGTTCAACTGGTTCACATGATGAAAAATGTCTGTTAAGTAAGCTAGTTTCTGCAGCCATTCTTCATCTTCAAAGCACTTAGCAAAATCTGACCAATTATTTTACAGAAAGTACACCTGCAATTCACCTTTCAGGTCCAACACCCTGTTGAGAACTCTTCCACTGCTGACCCACCCGATTTCTGTGTGTAGCAGGAGATTGGTGTGCTCCTTGTCCAGAATTTCACACAGTTTTTAAAACATTATCTAGTGAGCTGATCTTAAAGCTACGTAATAACTTGTTTCCTGAAATTTTTTACTGACTGTGACGCTATTTTCAAAAGCTTCAATTTTTTTTTGAGATTCCAATAGTTGTTTAAAATGATCAACACTATGATGTGTCATATGACTGTGATCTGTAGTTAAGTCTCTTTTCAATTTTGCTGAAGCCATTGCTACCTTAGTAAGTTATTTGCCACAGACTAGGCACAATGTAATAGGACAACTTAATCACCTGTGCATGTAAAACCCATTGATAAATAGCTTTCTTTGTGAAAACGGACTTTTGTGCGTGCTCTGTTGCACTTGTGCAGTGAAATGACACAGAAGATTGTAATTCTGCATCATTAACCTCATCAGAATTGTCCGTAAGCCTAGGGCTAGAACCCTCCTCTTCCATCTGAAACTTTCTCTTCAAAAGTCGCCAAACTAGACTTACTTTAGAATGAAGGTTTCCTTGTATTTGTCTACGACACTGGTAGTTTTGCTCCCATAATTCAGTCGATGGCACATAAGGGGAAGTTGGGGAGGTAATTCAGGAGGGAGAAGCCAAAATTAGGCAAGTCTCTTCAATGCTTGGAAAACACACTTCACACTCATCATCAGCCCACCGTCCACTCCTCCGTGTGCTCACCAATTATCAACAGCCTCTCCGTCTCCCATCAAAAACTGAGAATAAACACAGTCCTACTTCACACTGCCATACTGGGCTGAGACTGCTAACGGGACTGCTCGGTCACTGTCCACCACTGTGAGCACTAGCATCGCGCATTGTGTGAAGTTCAAAAAATGATGTTTTTCTTTTAAATCACGATCTCTCGCGTAACCCCTAGTGACCTCTCACAGAATCCTAGGGTTTCATGGAACCACAGTTGAGAAACCCTGATTTGGAGAAATGGGTTGGGAGCCACATTTCCCAGCCCACCCCTCAAGCCTGCAATTTGATCCAAACTGATCAAACTGTAACCGTATGCATGCCTGCAGCAAGTGTTCTCTGGTTGAAGTGCTTGGCTCAGGGTGACGAGATCCAAACACTTCAATACATCGGGGAGGGTTGACATGATATTCCAGGAAGCAGTCACATTCTTAAATTACCATCACTGAATTGGTGAATGATCAGGGACAGGAAGAGATAGGAAGAGGTATCTGGAGGAACATCAGCCCGTGTGTCCAAGAGAGGGAAGACTGTAAGTGTCGGAGATAATGCGGATCTGGATCAGTTGGCAAACAGTGGGCATCAGGGTTATATTTCTCTTTGGCATGATGCCAGGAGTGATGTTTGATTGGGAGTAGTGATGGAGCCTCAGCTTTTAAAAATTTATATTAAAAATAGATGTGACTGGACAATGTCAATATAATGTTGCTACTTCAACCCTCAAATGTTGGTCTTTGAGCATGGAATGCAAAAAAACTTACCAGTCCTGACGAACGGTCTCGGCCTGAAACGTCGACTGTACCTCTTCCGAGAGATGCTGTCTGGCCTGCTGCGTTCACCAGCAACTTTGATGTGTGTTGCTTACCACTTGTCAATTTTTTTTTGTTCATAATTTGGGCTTTTCTGTCCAGTTTTTGCCTGGCTGGATTCTACACACAGATTTCAGTGCTGAGCTCCACCCACATCATTACTCTCCCTCAGACCTAAATCATCCTTTTCCTCATGCTTGTCGGGTGGGTTGCGGTGGAGGAGCTGCAGGACGTTACTTTCCACCCCTCTGCTCCATGGGATGCCCAAACCATTGTGATTGTTAGAGGAGCTGGGGGTCGGGGGGTGGGGAAGAACCAATATTTTTAATATTATAAATTATAATCCGTACTAAATTTATATACAAACTTGTGTTAAAACCAGCTACCTATTTCAATTTGATGGTGTGCAATCAAAATCTTAATACTTGTTGAGATTCTTTTCTTCTGAGTTCACAGTCCGGGTTGTGTTGTAGTTTGAACTGTATATTGGGCAACAAGTTCCTCATCAATGTTCAATATCAGTTCCTTGTATTATCAATTATTTCTCTCCAGGTGATTTTACCCTATTTGTACCCGATGAGCCTGTTGTAGCAATTGCAGGTGAAGATGTTGTACTGGATTGTATGATGTTCCCACCAACCTCTGCCAGCAACATGGCAGTGCAGTGGCTGAAATCAGGTCTCAGCTCACCCGTCCACGTGTACAGACATGGACAAGATGACCCCCTCACCCAACTCCAGGATTACAGAGGAAGGACAGACCTGTTTAAAGATGAAATTACCGAAGGAATCATTTCCCTCAGAATAAAGAACGTAAGGCCAGACGATGAAGGGCAATATATATGTTCAGCTGAAGACGGAACTGACTTCAAACAATCTGCAGTTGAACTGCGTGTTCTCAGTGAGTATTATTGCCATTTGTACCAGGGTACAGTGGGAAGCTTTTGTTTTGCATGCCACCCAGATAGATCATTTCATACACAAGTATATTGAGGTAGTAATAAGAAAACAATGTGGAATACAGTGCTGTTGTTGCAGAGAAATCACAGTGCAACTAATTACACAATTAGACAATAAGATGTGAGGGCTGCATTGAGTTAGACTGGGGCTACAAGTGTTCATATCTCAGTGTGTGAGATGTCCATTCAGGAGTTTGATAACCATGGCATAGAAACTGTCCTCGAGTCTGGTGGTTCGTGCTCTCGGGGTTTTGTATATTCTGCTCAACGGGAGAGGGGAAAAGAGAGAATGACAAGGGTGGGTGGGGTCTGTGATTATATCGGCTGCTTTCCCAACCCAGTGGGAAGTGTAGACAGAATCAGTGGAAGAGTCTGGTTTGAATGAAGGACCAGGCTTTGTTCACAACTCTTCAGTTTCTTCTCAAACCTGAGTCACAGAGACATAGAAAAGTCCAACACAGAAACAGGCCCTTTGTCCCATGTAGTCCATGCTGGACCATTTAAATTGCCTACTCCCATCGACTTGCACTGGGACCATGGCCCTCCACCCCCCTGCCAACCATGTACAGTACCTAACCAAACTTCTCTTCAACATTGAAATCGACCTTGCATGCTCTGCTTGTGTTGGCAGCTTGTTCCACACTCTCACGAACCTCCGAGTGAAGTAGTTTGCCCTCATGAGCCCATTAAACTTTTCACCTTTCACCCTTTACTCATGAACTCTGGTTGTGGTCTCACCCAACCTCAATGGAAAAAGACTTCTGGCATTTACCCAATCTATACCCCTCATAATATTGCATCCCTCTGTCAAATCTCCTCTGAATCTTCTGCGTTCTAAGGAATAAAGTCCTAACCTATTCAACCTTTCCTTGTGAGTCAGATCCTCCACACCCGGCAACATTCTTGTAAATTTAGTTTGTACTCTTTCAAACTTATTTACATCTTTCCTTTAGGTGGGTGACTGTACACTGTTACATGCTCAAGGAGATCTGTTTTTTTTTGTCAGAATGATGTAATGGTCTTTTGGAGGTCACCTGATGTGATTTTCCCGCCGATGTGAGGTCACGTGATGACATGTGCCCCCGTGACGATATAAGGGTCGACTCACATGACACAGTAGGATTTTGAATTTGTAGATTTCCAGGTAGAATGTGCTGTATCTCCGTTCCTGTTGCGTGTTTGTTTTTGGTGACACAGTTCCATTTTTAAAATGATTATGCGTTCTGTTGAAAGATTCCATATTATTGGACTGGAAATTTGTGGCTGGATGTGCCAATTTACTCAATTCCAACAGTTGAAGGGAGAGTGAAGAATTTATCGAAGGATTGCGAGAAGTCAGCATTGTTTGGCAGTTTAATAAAGAATGGACCTTATTGAGTCTTCGTTGGAGGAGTACCTGCATCGAGATAACTCTTGCCAGAAAGAGCAATGAGTTCATGCAAAAAGGTGTTCTCTCTCTCTCTAAAGGAATTTAAGATCAGTTAATTTAAACTGTTTATTTTCGGCATCGTGTATCCTGTGGACAGAACCAGCGGTAAAGTTGCGTTTGTGAAGAAATCCTTCTCCAGAGAAGTCTCTCCCAATTGAACGTGTAAATCTGTTGGACTTCCGAAGTTTCGCTTTAAGAACTATATCTGACTATATCGCTTTAAGAACTGTTTTCTCATTTAACGCTTTAAGAAGCAGAGCTGAGTGGAGTTGGTGAACGGCTGCATATCTGTTAACTTCCGGTTAAAGATTTCCTTTGTTTTTTTCCCTTATCGTTTATACGTGCTTAATAAATGTTTGGTTGTTTTTATACAACCTGTCTCGATTGATATTCATTGTTGCCGGTTGCGTAACATAATTTGTGGGGGCTCGTCCGGGATATGTTCTGATTTTGTGTCTAAGTGCTGGTAATTGCCATTTTGATTTGGAAAAGGGAATTATCCGATTTTTTTTTTTTGGTTTGATTGGGGTGTGTGTGTTGTATTCGGCAACAATGGATATTGTCGATTATTTGAAGGCGCCTGACTCGGGATTTTTAGAGACTTCGAGAAAACCTGTGGTATTGGAGATTGCTAAGAAGTTGGATATTAAAGGAATTACGAGAAATTCTACCAAGGCTTTTATACAAAGAAAAATTGCTGAACATTATATTATTTGAATTTGTTTGATAAGTTTCCAATGAGTAATCTGGAAATGCAGTTGTATCTTGAACAGTTAAAGTTTGAAACATTTAAAGTGGAAATGGCCGAAAGAGAGGCTAATAAAAAAAGGGAATTCCAGGAAAGAGAAGCCCTTAAAAAAAGGGAATTTGAAGAAAGAGAAGCCCTTAGAAAAAGGGAATTTGAAGAAAGAGAAGCCCTTAAGAAAAGGGAGTTTGCAGAAAGAGAAGCTGATAACCAGAGGAAATTTGAGCTAGAGATGCAGAAATTAAAGTTCGGGAGTCAGTCTTCTGGTTCTACGAAACAATTTATTGCTCGTCGTGAGGTTGTTTTTGCTCCTCCATTTAATGAAGCTGATATGGACACATATTTCCAACATTTGGAAACAGTTGCTCTGAGTTTAAAGTGGCCGAAAGACCAATGGCCAGTGATGTTACAAAGTGTAATTAAAGGCAGGGCACAACAAGTTTATACAGCTTTAAATGCTAAGCAAGCACTGGATTATGATATTGTTAAGCAGAATATATTAAAGGCATACGAGATGGTTCCGGAAGCATATAGAGAAAGATTTAGAAGTTTGAAGAAATCAGTGGAAAAAACTTACGTGGAATTTACCTATGAGAAATCTGTGTGTTTTGAGAGATGGGTTTCCTCTAATAATGTGAATGGGGAGTATAATAAATTAGAAGAGCTGATTTTGCAGGAGGAATTTAAAAGAAGCATTCCTGTTGAAGTGAGAACATACTTAAATGAAGGGGATACTGCTACATCGCAGGAGATTGCTAAATTAGCTGATGAGTATGCTTTAATTCATAAGAATACATTTTCTCCGGGTAGAACTTTTAAAAGGAACAATAGCACAGAGAGCCAAAATAAACCAGAAATTAAATCTGAATTTAGTGAGAAAAGTAAGGATGAAGGGAGACCTGTGAAGGAAAGACATTTTGGTATTATTTGTAATTATTGTAAGAAACCTGGACATGTAGCAGCTAATTGCTTCCGATTGAAATGGAAAGAGAAAGGAGTGGCCCCAGATGCTTATGTGCAACATATTGGGAAATCTGTAAAGCTACAGGGTTTAGAAAATATTAATGAAGATGTGTCAGAGTCTGACCAAGTTAAGAAGCTTTTATTACAGAAGGGTTGGTATCCTTGAAAGAAGGATCCAATGCAGTATGGATAAGGATACTTAGAGATACTGGAGCTTCGCAATCACTAATATTAGACAGTGTGCTAAGGTTTAGTGATAAGTCTGACATTGGTGAGGTAAATTATATAAGAGGGGTAGGGAGTGCCCTTATGCCAGTACGTTTACATAGAGTAAATTTAAAGTCAGGATTAGTTACAAGGGTTGTTAAAGCAGGATTACAATCCAGTTTACCTGTGAATGATGTTTCTCTTTTGTTAGGGAATGATTTAGCAGGTGGACAAGTTCTTCCTGAAGGGCATTTGACAATAAATTCAAATTCTGAGGAACCACAGAGGGATTCTAACACAGATTCTTCCTGTGTTGTAACAAGAGCTATGGCTAAAAAGACTGATGTAAAGGAAGAGGTTGTTACCTGTGACAGTTCAGATCAAGATTTGAATTTTGAGGATGTATCAGAAACTTTCTTGCCTACCTTATTTGATCAGGATTCTGGTGGTAAGTCTGATCAGGAAGATTTGTCTTTATCTCGGAAGGAGAAGATAGCAGAGGAGGGTAGGGATCCTGAGATAGTTAAATTAAAAGAACAAGCTCTTCCAGATAGTGAAATTGGAAAAGTACCAAGTTGGATATTATTTTGAAAAGGGGGTATTAATGAGAAAGTGGAGATCGCCTACAATTCCTGCTAGTGAGGAATGGGAAATTAATCATCAGGTTGTTGTTCCTAAAATTTACCGAAATGAGATTTTGACTATGGCTCATAGTATTCCTTTGGGTGGTCATTTAGGGGTAAAGAAAACTATGAACAAGGTTTCTAAACATTTTTATTGGCCTGGTTTAAGACAAGATGTGGCAACATTTTGTAGAACGTGTCATACATGTCAAATTGTTGGTAAATTTAATCAGGTTACTCCAGTGGCCCCACTGCAACCAATTCCAGTATTTGGTGAGCCATTTTCAAAAATCATTGTAGACTGTGTAGATCCTTTGCCAAAAACTAAAACTGGACATCAATATTTATTAACTATTATGTGCACAGCGCCTAGGTTTCCAGAGGCAGGACCTCTTAGGAATATAACAGCCAAAACTGTGACAAAGCTCTGACAAAATTCTTTACTTATTTTGGTTTGCCTAAGGAAATACAGTCAGATCAAGGTAGTAATTTTATGTCTGGGTTGTTTCAGCAGATAGTTTACAAACTGGGAGCAAAGCAGATTATTTCCTCAGCCTATCATCCAGAATCCCAAGGAGCCTTGGAGAGATTTCATTCTACACTAAAAATTATGATTCAGACATATTGTGTGGAAAATGAAAAGGACTGGGATGAAGGTATACATTTACTACTTTTTGCCGTAAGGGAGGCAGTAGAGGAATCATTAGGTTTTAGTCCTTTTGAACTTGTGTTTGGACATAGAGATCGAGGACCTTTGGTCTTGTTGAAGGAACAGTGGATTAATAAAGAAGTACACACTAGTTTGCTAGATTATGTTTTGAAATTTAAAGACAGATTGTACAAAGCTTGTAGTTTGGCCAAGGAAAATTTAAAGTTATCTCAAGAGAAGATGAAGATGTGGTATGATAAGGATGCTAGGATGAGGTCACTTAAGCCTGGAGATAAGGTGTTGGTTCTCTTCCCAGTGCAAACAAAACCATTACAAGCCAAATTCCATGGTCCTTATGAGATTAAATCGAAGGTAAATGATGTGGATTATGTGGTAAAAACCCCAGATCGGAGGAAGACAACGCAGCTGTGTCATATAAATATCATAAAACCATATTATGATAGAGAAGTTGCTACTATGACTAGTGTGATCAATAATGAGTCTGATCTTGATGAGAACTTAATAGAGGATTCATCCGAAACTCATTTTAAACCCAACATTATTTCAGCCAGGTTACCAAATTCGAAAATTCTGGAAAATATTGATGAAAAATTAGCTCATTTACAGCCAGACCAGAAAGAGCAGAAGAAACAGTTATTTTTTCAGTACAGCGATTTATTTCCAGATGTCCCTAGAAGAACCACTGTAGCTAGGCATGATGTAGATGTTGGAGATGCAAAACCCATAAAACAGCATCCGTATCGAATGAACAGGGAAAAATATGAACTTGCTGAACAGGAAATTAAGTATATGTTAGAGAATGATATTATTAGACATTCTAATTCGAATTGGGGTTCACAGTGTGTTATGGTGCCTAAACCAGACAATAGTATTAGGTTTTGTACGGATTACAGAAAGGTGAATGCTGTGACAAAAACTGATGCATATCCAATCCCTAGAGTAGACGATTGTGTGGATAAAGTTGGACAGGACAAATTCCTTACAAAAATTGATTTGTTAGAAGGTTATTGGTGTGTTCCATTGACGAATAGAGGTAGAGAGATTTCAGCATTTGTAACCCCATCTGGGTTATATGAATATACTGTTCTCCCATTTGGGATGAAGAATGCACCAAGTACTTTTCAGAGGATGATTAATAGCGTGGTTCAGGGATTAAAAGATACAGATGCCTATATCGATGATTTGGTTACAGGGAACAGTACGTGGAAAGCACATGTTACGGCAGTGGAGAAATTATTTGAGAGACTTTCAAAAGCTAACTTAACTATCAAATTAGCTAAAAGTGAATTTGGTCATGCCACTGTGACTGTTAAGGAAAAGAGTTAAGGAAATTAAACTCCAATTTAATAATCCAGTTTAATGTTACAGGAGTACAATATTTTGATCACTCGTATTAAGGGTAAAGACAATGTGATTGCTGATTGTTTGTCTAGATGTTAAATGTACAATGAAAATTTGTTTTTTTTGGAGTTATAGGTTAACATTTGTGACACTCCTACTGTACATTAGTTTCTAAAGGGCTGAAAGATAAGATTGTATATATTGTGTATTTTGTAAATTTTATACCTTTGTATTTTTTTGTATAAATTGTTAAAATTTTGTTCTTCAAGAGACCAAATTTTTTTTTGGAGGGAGGTGTTACATGCTCAAGGAGATCTGTTTTTTTTGTGAGAATGATGTAATGGTCTTTTGGAGGTCACCTGATGTGATTTTCCCGCCGATGTGAGGTCACGTGATGACATGTGCCCCCGTGACTACATAAGGGTCGACTCACGTGACGCAGTAGGATTTTGAGTTTGTAGATTTCCAGGTAGAATGTGCTGTATCTGCGTTTCTGTTGTGTGTTTGTTTTTGGTGACGCAGTTCCATTTTTAAAACGATTGTGCATTCTGTTGAAAGATTCCATATTATTGGACTGGAAATTTGTGACTGGATATGCCAATTTACTCAATTCCAACAGTTGAAGGGAGAGTGAAGAATTTATCGAAGGATCGAGCGAAGTCGGCATCGTTTGGCAGTTTAATAAAGAATGGAACTTATTGAGTCTTCGTTGGAGGAGTACCTGCATCGAGATAACTCTTGCCAGAAAGAGCAATGAGTTCATGCAAAAAGGTGCTCTCTCTCTAAAGGAATTTAAGATCAGTTAATTTAAATTGTTTGTTTTTGGCATCGTGAATCCTGTGGACAGAACCAGCAGTAAAGTTGCATCTGTGAAGAAATCCTTCTCCAGAGAAGTCTCTCCCAATTGAACGTGTAAATCTGTTGGACTTTCGAAGTTATTGTTTTAAGAACTATATCTGACTGTATCGCTTTAAGAACTGTTTTCTAATTTAACGCTTTAAGAAGCAAAGCTGAGGGGAGTTGGTGAACGGCTGCATATCTGTTAACTTCCGGTTAAAGTTTTCCTTTGTTTTTTTCCCTTATCGTTTATACGTGTTTAATAAATGTTTGGTTGTTTTTATACAGCCTGTCTTGATTGATATTCATTGTTTCCGGTTACGTAACAACACAATACACCAAATTATACAGCTTCAACATAGCAACCCATCTCCTGTAGTCAAAACTTTGAGTTATGAAGGCCAATGTGCCAAAAATTTTCTTAGTGAACCTATTAACCAATGACACTGCTCTCAACAAATTAAGGACCTGTATTCCCAGATTCCAGTGTTCTACCACACTCTTCAGTGTCCTATCATTCACTGTGTAAGACCTATCCTGGTTGGTCCTATGAAGAGCAACACTTTGCACATGCATGTATTAAGTACCACAGGCCATATTTCATTTCATTTTTCAGCTGGTCCATGTCCCGCTACACGCCATGATAGTCTTCCTCATTGTCCACGACACCACCAGTTTTGGTGTCATCTGCAAACTTGCTGATCCGATTAACCACATTATCATCTAGATCATTGACAGAGATGACAGACAACAACATAACCAGCACCGATCCCTCTGGCACTCCATTAGTCACAGGCCTCCAGTCAAAGAGGCAACACTCTACTGCCATGAATAAAGAGTAAAAGAGAGGTGAGAGTAGATATTGGCCTGCTGTAAAATGACTCTGGAGAGGGATTATTGAGGGAAAGGGAAATGATGGATGAACTGAATAAGGAGCTTGCATCAGTCTTCACTGTGGAACACCCAAGCAGTATGCCAGATGTTTGAGACTGTGAGCGAAATTGTCATTTCGAGGGAGAAGGTGCTTTGGGAACATGAAAAGACTGAAGGTAGATCTGGACCTGCTGGGCTACACTTGGGGGTTCTAAAATAGGTACTGTTATGTAACCGACAACAATGAATATCAATTGAGTCAGGTTATATAAAAACAACCAAACATTTATTAAACACGGATAAACAATAAAAACAAACTTAAATCTTAACTGGAAGTTAACCACTATGCGGCCTTTCAACAAATCGTCACTCGGTACTGATTTTTAAAGCGATAAATTCGAAAACAGTTCTTAAAGCGGTAAAGTCAAATACAGTTCTTAAAATGGTAAATTCGAAAGTCCAACAGATTTATACATTCATTTGGGAGAGACTTCTCTGGAGAAGGATTTCTTCATAGACCCGACTTTCCTTCTGTTTCTGTCCAAAGGATTCACGATGAAGGAAATAAATGGCTTAAACAACTGACTTATATTTCTTGAGAGCACCTTGCATGAACTTCCTTGTTATCCTCGACGCAGTTTGCTACTTCTTCAATGAAGACTCAATAAGGTCGAACCTTTATTAAACTGCTGAACGATACCAACTTCTCTTAATCCTTCAGGTCCTGTACTTCGATAAAGTCTTCACTCTCCAATATTACTAAAAAGGTACATCAACAAATCTAGCAGAAATTGCCAGTCCGGCACTATTGTACCTTGCAACAGAACGTAACACTCCGTTTTAAAAATGAAACTGCGTTATAAAACAATTATGCAATGAAACGGAGACACTGACGAACGTTCTAGCTGGAAAAACTCAAAACTAACTGTGTCACCAGAGGTCCTCCCTTTTGTATCCGTGGTGAAGATGTCATCACGTGACCTCACACCGGCAGGAAAATTACATCAGGTGACCTCCAAAAGACCATTACATCATTCTCACAAGAAAATCGCAAGATCTCCTTGAGATATGTAACACCTCCCTCCAAAAAAAAATTTTTGGTCTCTTAAAGAACAAAATTTTAACAATTAACAATTTACACAAAAAAATACAAAGGTATAAAATTTACAACAGACACACTATACACAGTCTTATCTTTCAGCACTTTATAAACTAATATACGGTAGGAGTGTTACAAATGTTAAAATACCACTCCATTAACAAAATTTTCATTGTACATTTAACATCTAGGTAGACAATCAGCGATCACATTATCTTTACCTTTAATATGAGTGGTCAAAATATTGTACTCCTGTAACATTAAACTGTGTTATTAAATTTGAGTTTGATTTCCTTAATCCTTTTCCTTAACAGCCACAGTGGCATGACGAAATTCACTTTTAGCTAAGTTCACTTTTGAAAGTCTCTCAAATAGTTTCTCCACCGCAGTAATGTGTGCTTTCCATGTATTATTTCCTGTAACTAAATCATCAATATAGGCATCTGTATCTTTTAATCCATGAATCACACTATTAATCATCCTCTGAAAAGTACCTGGAGCATTCTTCATCCCAAATGGAAGAACATTATATTCATATAACCCAGATGGGGTTACAAATGCTGAAATCTCTCTACCTCTATCCATCAATGGAACACACCAATAACCGTTTAACAAATCAATCTTTGTAAGGAATTTGGCTTGTCGAACTTTATCCACACAATCATCTAACCTCGGGATTGGATATGCATCAGTTTTTGTCACCGCATTCAACTTCCTGTAATCTGTACAAAACCTAATACTATTGCCTGGCTTAGGCACCCTAACACACAGTGAACCCCAATTCAATTTAGAATGTCTAATAATATCACTCTCTAACATATACTTAATTTCTTGTTCAGTAAGTTCACATTTTTTCCTGTTCATTCAATACGGATGTTGTTTTATGGGTTTTGTATCTCCAACATCTACATCATGTGAAGCTATGGTGGTTCTTCCAGGAACATCCGGAAATAGACCTCTATATTTAAAGATTAACTGTTTCATCTGCTCTCTGTGCTCTGGCTGTAAATGAGCTAATTTTTCATCAATATTTTTTGGAATGTTTGAATTTGGTAACCTGGCTGAAATAATGTTGGGTTTAAAATGAGTTTCAGATGAATCATCCATTAAGTTTTTAGAAAGATCAGACTCATTATTGATCACAACAGTCATAGTAGCAGCTTCCCTCTCATAATACGGTTTTATCATATTTATATGATACAGCTGTGTTGGCTTCGACGATCTGGGGTTTTTATCATGTAATCCACATGATTTACCTTAGATTTAATCTCATAAGGACCATGAAATTTAGCTTGTAATGGATTCGTTTGCACTGGGAAAAGACCAACACCTTATCTCCAGGCTTAAATAACCTCATTCTAGCTTCCTTATCATACCAAGTCTTCATCTTCTCTTGAGCCAATTTTAAATTTTCCTCTGCCAAGCTACAAGCTTTATATAATCTTTCTTTAAATTTTAAAACATAATCTAGCAAATTAGTGTGTACCTCTTTATTAATCCACTGCCCCTTCAACAAGGCCAAAGGTCCTTGAACTCTTGTCCAAACACAAGTTCAAAAGGACTCAAACATAATAATTCCTGTACTGCCTCCCTTACTGCAAAAAATAGTAAATGTACACCTTCATCCCAGTCCTTTTCATTTTCCACACCATACGTCCTAATCATAGTTTTTAATGTAGAATGAAATCTCTCCAAGACTCCTTGTGATTCTGGATGATAGGCTGATGAGATAATCTGTTTTGCTCCCAGTTTATAAACTATCTGCTGAAACAGTCCAGACATAAAATTACTACCTTGATCTGACTGTATTTCCTTAGGCAAACCAAAATAAGTAAAGAATTTTGTCAGAGCTTTGTCACAGTTTTGGCTGTTATACTCCTAAGAGGTACTGCTTCTGGAAACCTAGACACTGTGCACATAATAGTTAACAAATATTGATGTCCAGTTTTAGTTTTTGGCAAAGGACCTACACAGTCTAAATGATTTTTGAGAACTGGACTACAATACAGGAATTGGTTGCAGTGGGGCCACTGGAGTAACCTGATTAGGTTTACCCACAATTTGACATGTATGACATGTTCTACAAAATGTTGCCACATCTTTTAAACTAGGCCAATAAAAATGTTTAGAAACCTTGTTCATAGTTTTCTTTACACCTAAATGACCACCCAAAGGTATACTATGAGCCATAGTTAAAATCTCGTCTCGATAAATTTTAGGAACTACTACCTGAAGATTAACTTCCCATTCCTCATTAGCAGGAATTATAGGCTATCTCCACTTTTTCATTAACACTCCCTTTTCAAAATAATATCCTACTGGCACTTTTTTCAATTTCACTATCTGGAAGTGCTTGCTCCTTTAACTCTCTCAGGATCTCTACCCTGCTGTGCTATCATCTCCTTCCGACATAAAGACAAATCTTCATGTTCATACTTACTACCAAAATCCTGATCTAATAATATAGGTAAGAAAGTTTCTGATACATCCTCAAAATTCAAATCTTGAGTTGAACAGTCATGGGTAACATCCTGTACATCAGGCTTTTTAGCCATAGCTCTTGTTACAACACAGGAAGAATCTGTGTTAGAATCCCTCTGTGGTTCCTCAGAATTAGGATTTATTGTCAAATGCATTTCAGGAAAAACTTGTCCACCAGCTAAGTCATTCTCCAACAAAAAAGAAACATCATTCACAGGTAAACTGGATTGTAGTCCTACTTTAACAACCCCTGAAACTAATCCTGACCTTAAATTTACTCTATGCAAATGTACTGGCACAAGGGCACTCCCAACTCCTCTTATATAATTTACCTCACCAATATCAGACTCATCACTAAACTTTAGGACACTGTCTAATATTAGTGATTGAGAAGCTCTGGTATCTCTAAGTATTCTTGTTGGTACTGAATTGGATCCTTCTTTCAAAGATACAAATCCTTCTGTTATAAAAGTTTCATATCCCTTCTTAACTTGGTCAGAATCTGACAAATCTTTATTAGTATTTATCAAACTCTGTGAATTTCCAGGTGTTTCAATATGCTGCGCATAAGCATCTGGGACGGCTTCCTTCACTTTCTTTTTCAATCGAAAGCAGTTAGCTACTACATATCCAGGTTTCTTACAATAATTACAAATAATACCAAAATGTCTTTCCTTCACATGTCTCCCTTCATCCTTACTTTTCTCACTAACTTCAGATTTAATTTCTGGTTTACCTTGACTCTCTGTGCTATTTTTCCTTTTAAAAGTTCTACCTGGAGAAAATGTATTCTTATGAATTAAAGCATACTCATCAGCTAATTTAGCAATCTCCTGCAATGTAGCAGTGTCCCTTTCATTTAAGAATGTTCTCACTTCAACAGGAATGCTTCTTTTACATTCCTCCAGTAAAATCAACTCTCTTAATTTATTATACACCTCGTTCACATTTTTAGAGGAAACCCATCTCTCAAAACACACAGATTTTTCATAGGCAAATTCCACATACGTTTTTCCATCGATTTCTTCAAATTTCTGAATCTTTCTCTATACACTAACGGAACCAGCTCATATGCCTTTAATACATACTGCTTCACAGTATCATAATCCAGTGCTTGATCAGCAATTAAAACTGTATAAATTTGTTGTGCCTTGCCTTTAGTTACACTTTGTAACATCACTGGCCATTGCTCCTTCGGCCACCCTAACCTCAGAGCAACAATTTCGAAATGCTGGAAAAGTTTGTCAACTTCAGCTTCATTAAATGGAGGAGCCAAAATAACCTCACGACCAGCAAAAAACTGTTTCGTAGAAGCAGAAGACTGATTTCCCATCCTTAATTTCTCCATCTCTAACTCATATTTCCTCTGGTTTTCAGCGTCTCTTTCTTTAAATTCCCTTAATTTATTTTGCTCTCTTTCTTCAAATTCCCTTTTTTTATTATCCTCTCTTTTGGACATTTCCGCTTTAAATCTTTCAGACTTTAACTGTTCAAGATGTAGCTGCATTTCCAGATTACTCATTGGGAACCTATCTAACACCTCATCATCAAACGTTTTCAAACTGATATAATGCTCAGCGACTTTTCTTTGAATTAAGGCCTTTGTGGTTCCCTTCGTAATTCCCTTAATATCCAACCTCCTAGCAATCTCCAATACAACAGGTTTACTCACATTCACTAAAAACTCCGGGTCAGGCGAATCCATAAACGTCAATATTCAATGCTGCCGAATACCACTCACACACCAATCAAAGTAAAAAAAATGGATATTTCCCTTTTCCAAATCAGAATGACAATTAAACCAGCAATTAAACTCAAAATTTTGGAACAAGATCCCGCGAGCCCCCACAATATATGTTAGGTAACCGAAACAATGAATATCAATTGAGTCAGGTTATATAAAAACAACCAAACATTTATTAAACACGGATAAACAATAAAAACAAACGAAAACCTTAACCGGAGGTTAACCGCTATGCGGCCATTCAACAAATTGTCACTCGGTACTGATTCTTAAAGCGATAATTTCGAAAACAGTTCTTAAAGCAGTAAAGTCAAATACAGTTCTTAAAATGGTAAATTCAAAAGTCCAAACACGAGGAATTCTGCAGATGCTGGAAATTCAAGCAACACATATCAAAGTTGCTGGTGAACGCAGCAGGCCAGGCAGCATCTCTAGGAAGAGGTACAGTCGACATTTCGGGCCTGACCTGCTGCTTTCACCAGCAACTTTGAAATCCGAAAGTCCAACAGATTTATACATTTGTTTGGGAGAGACTTCTCTGGAGAAGGATTTCTTCATAGACCCGACTTTCCCGCTGGTTCTGTCCAAAGGATTCATGATGAAGGAAATAAACGGCTTAAACAACTGACCTTTATTTCTAGAGAGCACCTTGCACGAAATTGCTTGCTCTTCCGGCAGGAGGTATCTGCGATGCAGGTCGCTACTTCTTCAATGAAGACTCAATAAGGTCAATCCTTTATTAAACTGCCGAACAGTACCTACTTCTCTTAATCCTTCAGGTCCTGTACTTCGATAAAGTCTTCATTCTCCAATACTACTGAAAAGGTACATCAACAAATCTAGCAGAAATTGCCAGTCTGGCACTATTGTACCTTGCAACAGAACGTAACACTCCATTTTAAAAATGAAACTGCGTCATAAAACAATTACGCAACGTAACTGAACGTTCTCGCTGGAAAAACCCACGACTAACTGCATCACCAGAGGTCTTCCCTTTTCTACCTGTGGTGAACATGTCATCCCGTGACATCACATCGGCGGGAAAATTACATCAGGTGACCTCCAAAAGACCATTACATCATTCTCACAAGAAAGTCACAAGTTCTCCTTGAGGTACGTAACAGTACAAACATAGAAACATAGAAAACCTGCAGCACAATACAGACCCTTAGGCCCACAATGCTGTGCTGAACATGTGCTTACTTTAGAAATTACCTAGGGTTCCCCATAGCCCTCTAATTTTCTAAGCTCCATGTACCCATCCAGGAGTCTCTTAAAAGACCCTATCGTATCCATCTCCACAACCGCTGCCAGCAGCCCATTCCTCGCACTCACCACTCTCTGCGTAAAATAACTTACCCCTAACATCTCCTCTATACCTACTTCCAGGCACCTTAAATTGTGCCCTCTCACTTTAGCCCTGGGAAAAAGGCTCTGACTATCCACATGATCAGTGCCTCTCCTCATCTTATACACCTCTATCAGGTCACCCCTCATCCTCCGTTGCTCCAAGGACAAAAGGCTGAGTTCACTCAACATAAGGCCTGCTCCCCAATACAGGCAACGTATTGATAAATCTCCTCTGCACCCTTTCTATAGTTTCCACATCCTTCCTGTAGTGAGGTGACCAGAACTGAGCACAGTACTCCAAGTTGGGTCTGACCAGGGTCCAATATAGCTGCAACATTACCTCTCAGCTCTTACACTCAATCCCACGGTTGATGAGGGCCAATGCACTGTATGCCACCTGAACCACACAGTCAACCTGTGCAGCAGCTATGGACTCGGACCCCAAAATCCCTCTGATCCTCCACACCGCCAAGAGACTTACCATTAATATGATTTTCTGCCATCATATTTGACCTACCAAAATGAAACTCCTCACACTTCTGGATTGAACTCCATCTGCCACTTCTCAGCCCAGGTTTGTATCCACTTAATGTCCCGGTGTAACCTGTGACAGCTCTCCATACTCTCCACAACATGCCCAATCTTTGTGTCATCTGCAAATTTACTAACCCATCCCTCCATTTCCTCATCCAGGTCATTTATAAAAATCATGAAGAGTAGGGGTCCCAGAACAGATCCCTGAGGCACACCACTGGTCACCGACCTCCATGCAGAATATGACCCATCTACAACCACTCTTGTCCTTCTGTGGGAAGCCAGTTCTGGATTCACAAAGCAATGTTAACTTGGATCCTATGCCTCCTTACTTTCTCAATAAGCCTTGCATGGGGTACCTTATCAAATGCCTTGCTAAAATCCATATACACTACATCTGCAGCTCTACCTTCATCAATGTCCTTACTCACATCCTCAAAAAATTCAGTCAGGCTCATAAGGTATGACCTGCCTTTAACAAAGCCATGCTGACGATTCCTAATCATATTCTGCCTGTCCAATGTTCATAAACCCTGCCTCTCAGGATCTTCTCCATCAACTTAACGACCACTGAAGTAAGACTCACTGGCCTATAATTTCCTGGGCTATCTCTACTTCCTTTCTTGAATAATGGAACATCATCCGCAAACTTCCAATCCTCTGGAACCTCTCCTGACCGCATTGATGATGAAAACATCTTCGCCAGAGGCTCAGCAGTCTCCTCCCTCGCTTCCCACTGTAGCCTGGGGTACATCCCGTCCGGTCCTGGTGACTTATCCAATTTCATGCTTTCCAAAAGCTCCAGCACATCCCCTTGCAAGCGCCAAGATCGTTTTCCATAGTGAATACTGAAGCAAAGTATTCATTAAGTACCACTGCGAGCTCCTCCAGTTCCATATACACTTTTCCACTGTCACACTTGATTGGTCCTATTCTCACACATCTTATCCTCTTCCTCTTGACATATTGTAGAATGACCGGGGTATTCCTTAATCCTGTCCGCCAAGACCTTCTCATGGCTCCTTCTGGCTCTCCTAATTTCATTCTTAAGCTCCTTCCTGCTCGCCTTATAATCTTATAGATCTCTATCATTATCTTGTTTTTTAAACCTTTTGTAAGCTTTTCTTCTTGACTAGATTTACAACAGCCTACCATCCTTTCCCTGTCTCATTGAAATGTAACTATGCTGAACTCCATGTAAATATCCCCTGAATATTTGCTACATTTCTTCTGCATGTTTCCCTGAGAACGTCTGTTTCTAATTTATGTTTCCAAGTTCCTGCCTGATAGCCTTATATTTCCCCTTACTCCAATTAAACGTTTCCCTAACTTGTCTATTCCTATCCCTCTCCAATGCTATGGTAAAGGAGATAGAATTGTGATCACTATGACCAAAATTCTTTCCCACTGAGAGACCTGGCACCTGACCAGGTTCATTTCCCAATACCAGAACAAGTACAGCCTCTCCTCTTGTAGACTTATCTACATAATCTGTCAAAAAACTTTCCTGAACACACCTAACAAACTCCACCCCATCTAAACCCCTCACTCTAGGGAGATGCCAATCAATATTTGGGAAATAAAAATCTTCCACCACAACAATGCTGTTATTGTTACACCTTTCCAGTATCTGTCTCCCTATCTGTTCCTCGATGTCCCTGTTACTATTGGGTGGTCTATAAAAACACCCAGTAGAGTTATTGAACCCATCCTATTCCTAACGTCCACCCACAGAGACCCCACAGACAAGCCCTCCATGTCTTCCTCCTTTTCTGCAGCCGTGACACTATCTCTGATCAACAGTGCCACGCCCCCACCTCTTTTGCCTCCCTCCCTGTCCTTTCTGAAACATCTAAAGCCTGGCACTTGAAGTAGCCATTCCTGCCCCTGCACCATCGAAGTCTCTGTAATGACCACAACATCATAGGTTCAAGTGCTGATCCACGCTCTAAGCTCATACGCTTTGTTCATATTATTCCTCGCATTAAAACAGACACATCTCAAACCATCGGTCTGAGTGCATCCCTTCTCCATCACCTGCCTATCCTCCCTCTCACACTGTCTCCAAGCTTTCTTTATTTATGAGCCAACCTCTCTTTCCTCCGTTACTTCAGTTCGGTTCCCAACCCCCAGCAATCCTGGTTTATACTCTCCCCAATAGCCTTAGCAAACCTCTCTGCCCCGATATTGGACCACTCGGTTTCAAGTGCAACCCGTCCTTTTTGTGCAGATCACATCTGCCCCAAAAGAGGTCCCAATGATCCAGAAATCTGAATCCCTGCCCCCTGCTCCAATCCCTCAGCCACGCATTTATCCTCCACCTCATTCCATTCCTGTACTCACTGTCACGTGGCACAGGAAGTAATCCTGAGATTACTTGCTTTGAGGTCCTGCTTCTCAACTTCCTTCCCTACTCCCTGTAGTCTCTTTTCAGGACCTCCTCCCGCTTCCTACCTATGTTGTTGGTACCAATATGTACCATGACCTCTGGCTGTTCTCCTTCCTACTTCAGGATATCGTGAACACGATGAGAAACTTCCGGTATCTTGGCACCTGGGAGGCAAACTACCATTGCGTTTCTTTCTTGCATCCACAGAATCACCTGTCTGACCCCCTAACTATAGAGTCACCTATCACTGCTGCCAACCTCTTCTTTCCCCTACCCTTCTGAGCCACAGGGCTAGACTCTGTTGCTTCCCCCAGGTAGGCCATTCACCCCAACAGTACTCAAACAGGAGTACTTATTTGTGAAGATGGACAGCCACTGGGGTACTCTCTAGCATCTGCTTCTTGCCCTTCCATCTCCTGACTGTTACCCACTAATCTGTCTCCCCAGGCCCCAGGGTGACTACCTGCCTATAGCTCCTCTCTATCACCTCCTCACTCTCCCTGACCAGACAAAGGTCATCGAGCTGCATCCCCAGTTCCCTAACCTGGTCCCTAAGGAGCTTCAGCTGGATGCACCTGGTGTGGATGTGGCCGTCCGGGAGGCTGGGAGTCTCCAGGACCTGCCACACCTGACATTGAGCACGGAAAACAAGGGGGAGGTTTGAAACAGCAAGGGAGCAATCCCTCTATTCGGAGCATTCTATAGACCCTTCAAAAAGCAACAGAGACACTGGGGAACAGATCGGGAGGCAGATTTTTAAAAGGTGCAAACATAGCAGGGTTGTTGTCATGGGAACTTTAATTTGCTTAACATTGATTGGCACCTGCTTCGTGCAAGAGGATTAGATGAGGTGGAATTTGTTCGGTGTGTCCAGGAAGGATTGGTGTAGAGTCTATTAACAGGCTGACTTGAGATTCTCACTGTGGAGGGAGCTCAGTGAATTTGGTTGATTGCTGAGATGAAGGGATTGTCTTCGAAGGAAAGATTGATCAGGTTGGGCCATGGTCCCTGGAAAATGAGAATATTTGGCAGTGAAACTATCCTCTGAGATAAGAGGACCAAATCAGAAACAAGAGAAAATCTGCAGATACTGGAAATTGAAGCAACAGACACAAAGTGCTGGAGGAAGTCAGCAGGCCAGGCAGCATCTATGGGAAAAAGTACAGTCGACATTTTGGGTGTGGCTGTGCAGAGCTTTGTTCTTGTTACCTGAAAGAAGATATAGTAACAATGTAGTCTGTCCAAAGGTTTGGTAGGCTTACCAGATTAATAACTGCAAGAGTTATCATAACATGAGAGATCAAATAGTTTAGTTACTTTTTCCTTTGCAGTTTAGAAAACAATAATTGAACTTGTCTGTTCAACTAATGTCCCAACTGGCTTCACAGGGCATATACAGAGGTTTCCATCAGATAACAGTACAGCACAGAACAGGCTCCTTGGCTGACAATATCATTGCCAACCAAAATGCCTTTCTTTCCTTTTACATCTTTTTATTAATTTTCCAAAGTTATGAACAGAATAACAATGTTGATACAGAGAGATTGGAATGATCTTATTGTTAATAAGCATATACAAAAAAGATTTCAAATAATACAACTATAATAGACTTCCAAACTCATGATGTAATTAATCATAGAGAAAAAAGAAATAAAAAGAAAAAAATACAAAGAAACCTCCCCCCCCCAAAAAACAAACAAAAAAAACTAAATACTAAACCCAAAAAAGCAAACAGAACAAAACTGGGCTAGACCAATATCTTAAATCAAACACATTCAATAATGTCATCAACTCTGCTCCTCTATTCATATATTTTAAGTTAATGAGAAGGATTTGGAAAGGTCAAATTACATCATATGAAAATGTTGAATCAATGCTTTCCAAGTCTCTTCAAGTTTAACTGAAGGATCAAAAATGTCACTTCTAATTTTTTCCTAAATTTAAACGTAATATAGTTTGGGAAAACCATTGAAATGTAGTAGGAGGATTGGTCTCCTTCCAGGTCAATAAAATGGATCTTCTGGCCATTAAAGTAACAAACACAATCATCCAACAGGCTGAAGAGGATAAAAATCTATGTTCTACCATTGGCAATCCAAAAATTGTCATAATAGGATGGGGTTGTAAATCAAAACACAGAACTGTTCAGATAATATCAAAAATATCTTTCCAAAATTTTTCCAAAAGAGGAGAGGACCAAAACATATGAGTTAAAGAAGCCACCTCAGAGTGACATCTGTCACAAATAGGGTTTGTAGGGGAATAAAAATGGGCTAATTTATCTTTAGACATATGAGCCCTATGCACTACTTTAAATTGTATTAATATATGTTTAGCACATATAGAGGAAGTACTGACTAATTGAAAAATGTTATCCCATTTCTCTATAGATAGGCAAAGTTGTTCCCTTTCCCATTCATTTTTAATTTTATCATATATACCTGGCTGTAATTTCATAATTATATCATAGATAGATGCTATTAATCCCTTCTGAAGAGGATTTAAACCTAAAATTTTATTGATGATATCAGTAGGATATGAGGTTGGGGAGGTAGGCAGCATGGTATTTAAAAAGTTTCTTATTTGTAAATATCTGAAAAAATGGTATCTAGGCAAATCAAATTTCTTAGATAACTGTTCAAAAGACATGAAACAGTTATCCAGAAATAAGTCACAAAAACACGTTATGCCTTTCATTTTCCATATCAAAAAGGCTTGGTCCATAACTGAGGGTTGAAAAAAAATTAGATATAATAGGGCTTGATAATATAAATTTGTTCAAAACCAAAAAATTTACGAAATTGAAACCATATTCGTAATGTATGTTTAATTATTGGATTAACCATTTGTTTATTCAATTTAGATAATGCAAAAGGAAGTGAAGTTCCTAAAATGGAAGCCAAAGAGAACGATTGTACAGAGTAGCCTTCAAGGTTTACCCAATGTGGACTTGGAATTATATTCCAATCTTGTGTCCAAAATATTAAATATCGAATATTAATTGCCCAATAATAGAATCTTAGATTAGGCAGTGCTAAACCACTATCTTTCTTGGACTTCTGTAAATATTTTTTACTTAATCTGGGATTTTTCTTCTGCCATATATTATTAGATTAGATTAGATTAGATTATGAGGACACACAGTCCCCTTTTATTGTCAGTTAGTAATGCATGTATTAAGAAATGACACAATGTTTTTCCGGAATGATATCATGAAAACACATAACAAACCGACTCAAGATCTAACAAAAACCACATAATTATAACATACAGTTACAACAGTGCAAAGCAATACCGTAATTTGATAAGAACAGACCATGGGCACGGTAAAGTCTCAAAGTCTCTCGAAAGTCCCATCATCTCACGCAGACAGTAAACCTCCAGCGCCACCAACTTGCCGATGCAGCACCCTGGAAGCATCTGACCACAGTCCGACTCCGAGTCCATCCGAAAACTCTGAGCCTCCGACCACCTCTTCGACACCGAGCACTGAGCACCATCTCTGCTGATCGCTTCGACCCCGGCCCCAGCAACAGGCAATAGGCAAAGCCGAGGATTTGGGGCCTTCATCTCCAGAGATTCTCGATCGCACAATAGCAGCGGCAGCGAAGCAGGCATTTCAGAAGTTACTCGAGATGTTCCTCTGCGCTTCTCACGGCTGTCTCCATCAAATCCGGATTGTGCACGGCATCCTACTTCACAAATACGATATTCATTCGGAACAGCCACGCCATCTTCTGCTCCCTCCATAAGAGGAAATTTTAGAATGGATAGTATCAAAAAAGGATTTAGGAATAAAAATTGGTATCGCTTGGAATAAATGTAAGAATTTAGGTAAAATAATCATTTTAATAGCTTAATTTGACCAATCAGTGATAGAGACAATGGGGGCCACTTAGTAATCAGTTGTTTAAACTGACTAATTAATGGTAAAAGGTTGAACTTGAATAAATCCTTATGTCTCTTAGTAATTTTAACTCCCAAGTAAGTAAAATAGTCATTTAAATATGCAGGTTCCCATTTATAGATTTTCTCCATTCAGAGTGATTACTGACTATTTTACTTATTTAGGAGTTAAAGTACCTAATACAACTAATCCCATGTAACAGCATGTGACTCATATCCCCCCATTCCCTGCTTGTTCTTTTTCCTGTCTGAATGTATTTTAGACATTTTATTTGTACCCACTCCTCTCAGTTACCTTGTGACACATTCCAGACAATTTCTTCCTTCGCCCTAATCCTATGTCCTCTTGTACTTGAGATTTCCACTAGAGGAGAAAGCTCTGAGTAACTCGCCTATGTATGCCCATCATATTTAAAACACTGTACTTCAATCAGGATGCCCGTCGGCCTCCAACACTCCAGAGAAAACAACCTATTTGTCTTTGTGCTGCAGTTAAGACTCTGAGACAACATTTCTGCACTCTCTCCTCCACTGCCTGCACATGCCTTCTGTAATGTGGCACACAGAATATTCCAGTTGTGACCTGAGTAAAGTTTTGTGCTGCTGCAACATGACTTCCAGGCTTTTCTGATCGACGTCCCAACGGGTGAAGGCAACGGTGCTGAAAGCACCTTTATCACCCTATTTACCTGTGTTGCCAGTTTCAGGGTGCTATGAACTTGCACCATAAGATTGCTCTGTATATCAATGCTTTTGAAAACATGGAATAGTACAGACTAGGAATGAGTTTTTTTTTACTCTCAGTATCTATGCCAAATTAAGCTAATCCCTTCCACCTGTACATGATCCACATCCCTTCATTCCCTGCACATTCATATGTCTATCTGAAAGTCTCTTGGATGACACTGTCATAGCTATCCCTATCAGCCTGTTTCAGTCACATGCTGCTCTCTATGTTAAAAAAAATTGCCCTGAATATCCCTTTAAACTTTTTCTCCTCACTACTTGACGTTTCTACTGAGAGGACAAGATTCTGACTGCCTTCCTTATCTATGCCTCTCATAACTTTTTAAACCTCTGTCAGGTGTCCCTCCAGCCTATGATACTCCAGAGAAAGCAATCCAAGTTTGTCTAACCTCTCCTCATAGCTCATACTTTCCAATCCCGGCAATAGATACATTTTATGTCAAAGAAATGTATACAATATACATCATGAAATTCTTTTTCTTCACAAACATCCACAAAAACAGAGGAGTGCCCCAAAGAGTGAATGACAGTTAAATGTTAGAACCCCAAAGACCCCCCAGCTCCCCACTCCTACGCATAAGCAGCAGCAAAGCAACAACCATTCCCCGTCCCCTACCAGCAAAAAAGCATCAGCAACCCCACCGGGCACTCAAGCGTGCAGTGAAGTATCAATAAAGACACTGTTACGTACCCCGTAACTGGGATGCCAAACCAGCAGAAATGGACCACTTAGTTGGAGTCTGGATTACTGGAACTAAGAAAGTTTTATTAAAGAAATAAGTAACACAGTACTCTAAGCATAAGGATATAAATGCAACTGGTTAGCAATGATAAAACACACATGTACACAGAACTAGGATAATAGGAATCAATCAAGCTCTTATCGTAGTCTACGGGCAAAATGATCAGTCTTAAGTGACGCAGAGTTCAGTTCAGTTTAGTATAGTTCGCAGCAATCGCTGTTGTGCTGTTGGGGGGGGGAGAGAGAGAGAGAGAAAGAAAAAAAAAGAATATTATGATATTTAAATCGGATCCAAACAGACCTTTGATATTTCTCGCAGTTAGCTTTCGGGCGAGCCCTTTGTAATGTCTTCTGAGGTCACCGACTGTGACCCCGCCATTCCGGATACGATCGTTCTTCTGCGGTGAACCCGGCACCCAGGCAAGGGCAGACACACACACCAGGTTCCCGCCAATCGTACCTTTTCACCCTGTGCCTCTATGGTCGGTCCCGTGACCAGACCTCCAAAACACCCACCAACTTGTGGGGGCACACCGCACTTCCAGGGTCTCGTTATCTCATGGTGTCGTGATGTGTCTCTTGCCTTAGCGAACCTGTTCCTTTTATCCCCCTGTTGGGGTATCGCCTGTCCATCAAACTTCAAACAGTTCAGGTTCAAAGCAACCAGTCTGACAATACTCGGAACTGTGTCTCTTTTCGTTAATCTCCCTCGTCTCTCATTAACATTTGGAATGTTTCTCTCTTTGCCTCTCTTATCAGCATCAATCTTCTGATAACTTGGTCTTTTATCACAACACAAACATGCAGTACCCCACAGACTATTCGTTCACCCGGTATTCGACACACCACAGGCTCTCCCTCCCCTGAATAAGGGGAAAAAGAGGTGTCTCCATTTCACAGCGAGGGGGGAGATATAACAAAACAACTCGCCGATTTATAGTATTAGAAGTCTGTTGCATCGCTTTTTCTGAGCTCTGTGCCCAAAGAACTTGGGTCTCTGGGCACACACAGCCAGCAGCCAGCTCACTGCTTTCGATCTTCCACCTCCCACAATGCACCAACTTCAAGTCTGCCCGCCTCCAAAGCCATGAAAATCCAGCACCCTGAAGGCGTACTAGTCTTCTCGGCCGCGCCCTCGGCATGTCGCTCTCCTCTCCTTGTAGCTCATACCTTCTACTCCAGGCAGCATCCGGGTACACCTCTTCCACATCCTCTCCAAAGATACCATATCCTTCTTGGAATGGGGCAGGCAGAATTGCACATCAAATTCCAAGTACTGCCTGGACAATGTTTTATAGACCTGCTTCTTCTTCTTCTGACTTTAATGGCAGTTGGCAGTCCAACTTAAAGGTGCATTCCCACCGACAACCGGTGTAGACAGTTGGGAAATAAAACCCCTTAGTTCTTTATCAAATGAAAACTAAATTATCCCAAAGAGCCCTATTGTTTGTAAATAATGAAAGAACATATTGTGAATTAAATTCAATTCAATTCCATAACTTAGTAAAGTTTGTAAATGAAAATTATCAACCCCCAAAGCTGGCAGTGCTCCCTGCATTTGCTTTCTTTCAACCTTATGTGCTCCACATTGTGAAAGAATATGTTCAACTGTTTCATAATGATAAAACCTGCCCATCCCAGAGTGATGTTTTCCAACACGATACACGGAAGAATTAAGCATAGTATGCCCAATTCTAAGTCAAGTCAATATAATTCCTTCCCTTCTTGTTTTACCCCCTTCTCCCATCAATCCTACAGTTTTGTGTATTCTGTATTCATAACTCATGCCCGTTATCCCATGTCTTGCCATAATCCCCTAATTCTTAACCCCAGCAACCCCTTAGCTTCTGATTTGTTAAGTGGAAGGTCGATATCCACAGATGAACTTTTAACAGCTTTTTTGGCCAAACAATAAATCTACTCATTCCCCTCAACACCTCTATGTGCGGGGACCCAGAAGCAGAAGACATGTAGACCAATACTTTGAATGTGAAATAAAGTTGGAAGAGCTTCCAGCAGTAAATCTGACCTACTGCTGGAATGAGCTGTTTTAAGAAAAAGAATCTGAACAAATTATAACTTTGCAAGGACAAATTTCCTCCACCCACTCTCAGGCCAAAATGATGGCAAACAGTTGTGCTGTATATACAGATAAGTGGTTAGTGAGATGTTTCTTTATTGTTACCTGTAATTCAGGCACAAAAACAGCCACACCAGCATTCCCTGTTAGATTATCGTTTGATCCATCAGTAAAAATGGAGAACATATCACAATAATTTTCCTTAACATATTGATGAACCAACAGACTCTCAGGCATATCAGGATCCTTGGGGTTCATTAAATCATGCAACCTAATAAAGCCATTGGAAAAATTCAAGGTGGGGTTACAGAGAAAACTACAGTGGGACATACTGCGTAATACAGCAAACCTATTCCTAGCGTGACAAGAACCCAGCCACCCAGAACTAAAAACACTCTTCTTGTGATGTTCCCAACAGTCTTCCAGCACAATTTTAATAGGGTGATCGTTCCTCTGCTCTCAAATAGAGAAGGACAGGAGAAAGATCGTGAGGGAGGATAGGCAGGTGATAGAGAAGGGACACGCTCAGACCGAAGGTTTGAGATGTGTCTATTTTAACGCAAGGAGTGTTGTGAACAAAGTGGATGAGCTTAGAGCGTGGATCAGTACTTGGAGATATGATGTGGTGGCCATTACAGAGACTTGGATGGCTAAGGGACAGGAATGGTTACTTCAGGTACCAGGTTTTAGATGCTTCAGAAAGGACAGGGAGGGAGGCAAAAGAGGTGGGGGCATGGCACTGTTGATCAGAGATAGTGTCACGGCTGCAGAAAAGGTGAACGCCATGAAGGGATTGTCTACGGAGTCTCTGTGAGTGGAGATTAGGAACAGGAAGGGGTCAATAACCTTTACTGGGTGTTTTTATAGGCCGCCCAATAGTAACAGGGATATCGAGGAGCAGGTAGGGAAACAGATCCTGGAAAGGTGTAATAATAACAGAGTTGTCCTGGTGGGAGATTTTAATTTCCCAAATATCGATTGGCATCTCCCTGGAGCAAGGGGTCTAGATGGGGTGGAGTTTGTTAGGTGTGTTCAGGAAGGTTTCTTGACACAATATGCAGATAAGCCTACAAGAGGAGAGGCTGTACTTGATTTGGTTTTGGGAAATGAACCTGGTCAGGTGTTAGATCTCTCAGTGGGAGAGCATTTTGGAGATAGTGATCACAATTCTATCTCCTTTACAATAGCATTGGAGAGAGATAGGAACAGGTAAGTTAGAAAAGCATTTAACTGGTGTAAGGGGAATTATGAGGCTATCAGGCAGGAAATTGGAAACAGATGTTCTCAGTGTTATGTACCCTGTAATGGGTTAAAGAACCATCAGAAATGGAAAAAACCTTGGAGTCTGGTATTGCTGTTAACTGGTGCTCGTTTGTTAGTAACTACAGAATAGAGTAATATAAATTCAGATCTATCAAACAGGTCAGTATATATATATATGTGGAAATATGTAAAAGCCAAGCTTAGGAAGTAAATGGATACAGTCTTACGATGATGGGTAAAGTTCAGTTCAGTTCGTGGTATTGAGTTGAGTAGTGATGGAGACAGGGAGAGGTGTTTAATTCTTCAGGTGAGCTGTTGCCGTCGATTATCAGTTGTCCTCCGAAATACTTTAGAACCCACCAAACCCAACAAGGGGACCGTCTTCTGTGGTGGAGCTATCAACCCAGGCGAGGGTTGACAAAACTAATAACTTCCCAACGGTCACCCCTTTTTCTCACTGCGAGAGCACTGATCGATCCTCCAAAAACCCAGCTTTCTGTGGGCACACAGCAAAGCTTATTCAGTGTCCAAAACCATGTGTGTGTCTAACAACCAGCTGACCTTGTATTTATCTCAGCATGCTGAACACCAGCTGTCCATCACGTAGCTCCTCCCTTCTCTCTCTGTAGGAACTCAGAAGCTGGCAGTGTCCTTGCAGAAATCCTAAACAAACTGTGAGCAGTCTTTGCCTCTCTCCCTCTCAGTAACAAGTCGTTTGTGCTGT
The DNA here is from genome assembly GCF_030028105.1 of Mobula birostris. NCBI lineage: Eukaryota > Metazoa > Chordata > Chondrichthyes > Myliobatiformes > Myliobatidae > Mobula > Mobula birostris. Next base: position 199,065,360 of record NC_092374.1, on the reverse strand, counting down.
ACAATTGCACGATCTCTCTCCTTTTTAAAGGAACAGTCCATATTGAATAATCCTTCAGATCTCTGCACACAAGGAAAAGTACGGAAGAAATGTGGCAAATGTTCAGGGAATATTTGTGTGAAGTTCTGCATATGTACGTTCCAATTAGACAGGGAAGTTATGGTAGGGTACAGGAACCGTGGTGTACAAAGGCTGTAATGAATCTGGTCAAGAAGAAAAGAAACGCTTACAAAAGGTTCGGAGAGCTAGGTAATGTTAGAGACCTTGAAGATTATAAGACTAACAGGAAAGAGCTTAAGAAGGAAATTAGGAGAGCCAGAAGGGACCATGAGAAGGCCTTGGCGGGCATGATTAAGAAGACCCCACAGCATTCTACAAGTCTGTGAAGAGCAGGAGGATAAGACGTGAAAGAACAGGACCTATCAAGTGTGACAGTGAGAAAGTATGTATGGAACTGGAGGAAGTAGTAGAGGTACTTAATGAATACTTTACTTCAGTATTCACTGTGGAAAAGGATCTTGGTGATAATAGTGATGAATTGCAGCAGATTGAAAAGCTTGAGCATGTAGGTATTAAGAAAGAGGATGTGCTGGAGCTTTTGGAAAGCATCAAGTTGGATAAGTTGCCAGGTCCGGATGAGATGTACCCCAGGCTACTGTGGGAGGTGAGGGAGGAGATTGCTGAGTCTCTGGCGATGATCTTTGCATCACAATAGGGACAGGAGAGGTTCCAGAGGATTGGAAGTTTGTGAATGTTGTGCCTTTATTCAAGAAAGGGAGTAGAGATAGAACAGGAAATTACAGACCACTGAGTCTTATCGCAGTGGTTGGTAAGTTGATGGAGAAGATCCTGAGAGATAGGATGAATATTTGGAGATGTATAATATGATTAGGAATAGTCAACATGGCTTTGTCAAGTGCCTGATTGAATTTTCTGAAGATGTGACTAAACATATTGATGAAGGAAGAGCAGTAGATGTAGTGTATATGGATTTCAGCAAGGCATTTGATAAGGTACCCCATGCAAAGCTTATTGAGAAAGTAAGGAGGCATAGGATCCAAGGGGACATTGCTTTGTGGATCGAGAAATAACTTGCCCACAGAAGGCAAAGAGTGGTTGTAGACGGATCATATTCTGCATGGAGGTTGGTCATCGGTGGAGTACCTTAGAGGTCTGTTCTGGGACCCTTACTCTTCTTGATTTTTATAAATTACCTGGATGAGGAAGTGGAGGGATGGGTTAGTAAGTTTGCTGATGACACTAAGGTTGGAGGTGTTGTGGATAGTGTGGAGGGCTGTCAGAGGTTACAGCAGGACATTTATAGGATGCAAAACTGGACTGAGAAGTGGCAGATGGAGTTCAACACAGATAAGTGTGAAGTGGTTCATTTTGTTAGGTCAAATATGATGGCAGAATATAGTATTAATGGTAAGACTCTTGGCAGTGTGGAGGATCAGAGGGATCTTGGGGTCCGAGTCCATAGGACGCTCAAAGCAGCTGCGCAGGTTGACTCTGTGATTAAGAAGGCGTATGGTGTATTGGCCTTCATCAATCGTGGAATTGAACTTATGAACTGAGAGGTAATGTTGCAGCTATATAGGACTCTGGTCAGACCCCACTTGGAGTACTGTGCTCACTTTTGGTCGCCTCACTACAGGAAGAATGTGGAAGCCATGGAAAGGGTGCAGAAGAGGTTTACAAGGATGTTGCCTGGATTGGGGAGCATGCCTTATGAGAATAGGTTGAGTGAACTCGGCCTTTTCTCCTTGGAGCGACGGAGGATGAGAGGTGACCTGATAGAGGTGTATAAGATGATGAGAGGCGTTGATCGTGTGGATAGTCAGATGATTTTTTTCCCAGGGCTGAAATGCTTGCCACAAGAGGACACAGGCTTACGGTGCTGGGGAGTAGGTACAGAGATGTCAGGGGTAAGTTTTTTACTCAGAGTGGTGAGTGCGTGGAATGGGCTGCCAGCAAAGGTGGTGGAGGTGGATACTATAGGGTCTTTTAAGAGACTTTTGGATAGGTACATGAGGCTTAGGAAAATAGAGGGCTAAAGGTAAGCCTACTAATTTCTAGGGTAAGGACATGTTTGGAACAACTTTGTGGGCCGAAAGGCCTGTATTGTGCTGTAGGTTTTTTGTGTTTCTAAATTAGTCCACTGTGTTAACAACAACTTCAAACTACACAACTGTAAGGGTAATTTTCCCATTTGAACCAGTAAAGCTAAAACAGGGGATGACTTTATCACACCACAACATAATCTTAAAGCCTGTGCCTGTATCACATCCAAAGATTTTAAATTTGAAGAGGAAGCTGATCCATAAGCCACACAGCCATAATCAAGTACAGATCTTATTAAGTTTTATAGAGCTGTATCATGACTTCCTGACTCCTGTACTGTGTGCCCTGGTGATGAAGGCAGGCATTTCATACACAACTCTTTTTGCCACTCTATCTATTTGCATTGCCACTATCAGGAAGATTGGACTTGGACCCAAAAATCCTCTGCCAAAAACTTTATCCTTTCCACTTAAACTTGGCCTTCCGAAGTGCAACATCTCACTTGTTGAGATGAAACTCTATTTGCCATTTGTCTGCTCAGATCTCCAAATGATCTATGTCCTATAGTTGTATCCTTTGACAACTTTCTTCACTACCCACAGTTTAATTCAAACAATACTCATGTTGTCTGCAAAGTTGCCAACCCACCTATCTACAACTTTGTCTCAGTCATTTATATGTTGTATATGTACTGTGTACAATTCACCATGGATCCTGTGCATCTCAGAATGTACAAAGGTTCATTTATTATCAAAGTTCACACTCTGAAATTCTTCTTCTCCGATTAACCATGAAGCCACGAAAGAAAAGAAGGGTGTCATGATCTTCAAACCCCAAATCCCCCCTCCCCACACTGAAGAAGCAAACAAGAACATGACAAGCAGATCAACCTCCAAATCCTTCCTCCCACACAAAAAAGAGAAAAATGGGAACAGGCACATCAACCCCCAAATCCCCCTCCCTGCAAAAAAAAACTGAGCAAGATCAGGCAAAAAACACAGAATATTAAAAAGCTGTGGGACTGAAAAAAAAATTCTCGTCCAAGTCCACGTCCGAAACTCAGAAAACTTGGGTAACACTCTCCGGGCAAAGCGACAGGCTTTTCCCTATCTGGCAGCGAGCGATTAAAAGACAGGCAGCTGGCACTCACCCTCCACATTCACCTCGTCGATCTTAATCATCGTGATCAACCCACCATGAGAGGCCGTTCAGTTTCCTTACTAAAGCCCATGTAGTCAACATCCACTGCTCCACTGTTATAAATCACCTTCTTCACCTCAAAAACCTCAATCACATTTGCAAAACATACACTACTCCACACAAAGCCATCCAAATGCGAGGAAATCCAATCCCAGAGAATACTCTACAATAGCTTCTCCATCACTAATGTAAAATCCATGGGCTATCACTCCGAGATTATTCTTTTTTTTCCATCTTGAACTATGGAACAACATTCGCTATCTCCAGTTCTTCAGCATTCCACCAATGGCCTCTGTTTTCCGTGGGCAAGACAGAGAAAAGAGTTTTGTCAAAATGCCAGAAATCCCAGAAAAACCCCAGAAATTTCCTCTCTTGCCTCTCTCAGTCGCTGGTTGTGATGAATCAGCATACAGAGGGAAATTGGAAATTTGCCTGAGTGGTGTCATAACAACAACCTCTCACCCAATGTCAGCAAGACCAAGGAACTGATTGTAGACGTCAGAAGAGGGAAAACAGACGTCCCTGAGTCAGTCCTCATTGGTGGGTCAGAGGTGAGAGGGTTAGCAACTTTAAATTCCTGGGTGTTACTATTCCAGAGGATCTGTCCTGGACCCAGCATGTCAGTGTAATTGTGAAGAAAGTATGGCAGTGCCTCTAGTTCCTCAGGAGCCTGCAGAGATTCAGCATGACATCAGAATCAGGTTTATTATCACCCTCATGTGATGTGAAATTTGTTAACTCAGCAGCAGCAGTTCAATGCAATACATAATTTAGCAGAGAGAGAAAAAAAAAATAAAATAAAACATCATAATAAATAAACAAGTAAATCAATCACGTATATGGAGTAGAATGCATAAAAATGTTGACGAAAGTCTATAGTTGTGTGGCAGAAGGTGTATTGACTGGCAGCAACATGGTCTGATGTGGGAACACCAATGCCTTTGAACTGAAAATCCTGCAAAAGGTAGTGGATTTGACCCAGTATATCACGGGTAAAGCCCTCCTAACCATTGAGGGCATCGACATGAAACACCTTCATTTTACAGCAGCATCCATCATCGGAGACCCTCACCGCCCAGGCCAGGCTCTTTTCTCACTGCTGCCATCAGGCAGAAGGTACAAGAACCTCAGGACTCACACCACCAGGTTCAAGAACAGTTACGAGCCCTCAACCTTCAGACTCTTGAACAAAAGGAGATAACTACACTCACTTGCCCATCCATTGAGATGATCCCACAACCAATGATCTTTCCTTTGATTGCTTTTGTAATTTCATATTATTTCTTGCTATTTATATAATTTTACATTTGCAGTTTGTTGTCTTCTGCACTCTACTGGATCTTTCATTGATCCTGTTACAGCTACAATTCTGTAGGTTTGCTGAGTATGTCCGAAGGAAAATGAAACTCGGGGCTTATTTATGTACTCTGACAATAAAATTTACTTTGAACTTTGTACAGATCAGAAACCGAATCAGGTTTATTATTATCGGCATGTGTCGTGAAATTTGTTAACTGAGCAGCAGCAGTTCAATGCAATACATAATATAGAAGAGGAAAAAATAAAAAATAAATCAATCAATCACAATATACGTACATTGAATCGATGAAAAATCATTCAAAAAAACAGAAATGATTTATATTAAAAAAGTGAGGTAGTGTTCATGGGTTCAATGTCGATTTAGGAATCAGATGGCAGAGGGGAAGAAGCTGTTCCTGAATCACTGGGTGTGTGCCTTCAGGCTTCTGTACCTCTTGTCTCATGGTAACAGTGAGAAAAGGGCATGCCCTGGGTGCTGGAGGTCCTTAGTAATGGATGCTGCCTTTCTGAGACACTGCTTCTTGAAGATGTCCTTCCTGGGTACTTTGTAGACTAGTACCCAAGATGGAGCCAATTAAATCTACAACCTTCTGCAGCTTCTTTCAGTCCTGTCAGTAACCTCCACCCCCCCCCCACCCCATACCACACAATAACGCAGCCTGTCAGAATGCCCTTCACCGTACATCTACAGAAGTTTTTGAGTGTTTTTGTTGACATACCAAATCTCTTTAAACTCCTAATGATGTATAGTCGCTGTCTTGCCTTCTTTATAACTGCATCGATATGTTGGGACCAGGAGAGATCCTCAGAGATCTTGACACCCAGGAGCTTGAAACTACTCACTCTCTCCATTTCTGAATCCTTAATGAGGATTGGTATGTGTTCCTTCCTGAAGTCCACAATCAGCTCTTTTGTCTTACTGATGCTGAGTGTAATGTTGTTGCTGCGACACCATTCCAATAGTTGGCATATCTCACTCCCGTACGCCCTCTCAGCTCCAGCTGAGATTCTACCAACAATGGTTGTATCATCAGCAAATTTATGGATGGGATTTGAGCTATGCCTAGCCACTCAGTCATGAGTATATAGAGAGCAGAGCAGTGGGCAAAGCACACACCCCTGAGGTACACCAGTATTGATCGTCAGTGAGGAGGAGATATTATCATTAATCTGCACAGATTGTGGTCTTCCAGTTAGCAAGTCGAGGATCCAATTGGAGAGGGACGTACAGAGGACCAGGTTCTGTAACTTCTCAGTCAGGATTGTGGGAATGATGGTCTTGAATGCTGAGCTATAGTCGATAAACTGCATCCTGACGTAGGTGTTTGTATTGTCCAGGTGGTCTAAGGCTGTGTGAAGATCCATTGAGATTGCATCTGCCGTTGACCTATTGTGGCGATAGATTCCACAGGCCCTGGGGATTTATCCAATTCATTTCTCTCTGAAAGACCCAAAACTACCTTCTTTATTTCAAAATGTCCTGGCATAGTAGGATTTCCCACACTGATTTCACTATCTTCCATAATCTAATCCTAAACAAACAACTTTTGTTACCCTTTGGCTTTTAATGTATGTAAAAAATTGCCTTGGTATTTTCTTTAATTATAATTGTCAATGGCATTTCATGTCCACTTTTCACCCTCCTTATTCTTTGCTTGAGTTCTTTCTGGCTTTCTTTATATTCCTGAAACTTCCTGTCTGAATTCAGCTTCCAAATACTTAAGTGTTTCATCAGGCAGCATCTGTGGAGAGAAAAACAGTTAATGTCTCAAGCTGATGAAATAGGAAAGGCTAGAACTCAATAAACATGATTGCAAGCAGTTTTAATACTTATGCTTCATGAATTCATGTTACATTTTGCCTGACGACTATTATTTCTCCATCTGTCATTAACTGCAGGTTCGGGGAGTGAACCTCGGATTCAGATGAAGGGATACCATGGAGCAGGAATCCAGCTTGTGTGTAAATCCAGTGGATGGAATCCTGAGCCAGAGATCCAGTGGATCGGTGGCGATGGGAATGCATTAACAGAGGCTGAGACAAAGTACCACAGAGACTCGGGTCTTGTAAATGTTGAGAGCAGTGTTGGAGTAACGAGGCAATCCTCAGGCAAACTGAAGTGTATTATCAGCAGTGAACGTTTGAAAACAGAACATACGGCAATTATTACAATATCAGGTTTGTAAATTATGTTTGATCGGTGAAGGGGAAAGGTGATCCAATCTCTCCTGAAAATCTAGCTACAAAAATAGTTTGTCTCCATAACGTCATTGCCAAAATCTTATACCTGTTGAAGACTGTCCCTTGTTTACAAACAAAGTCAACTGTTAGTGACTATTTTGCTGTTTGTGCATCTTTTAAATCTGCCACACCATTAAAGGCCAATTGAATCCACAGCTTGTCCATTTGGGTTGGACATCAACACAGATATTTTCAATCCTTTGATACTCAGGTGAAACATCAATTCCATCTGAGTGGATACAACTTAGAACATTTTACAAAACATTAGCATTACAAAACATTTCCAAACATTAGCATCTGCTGCATTGACCTAGCTGTGAGCAATTGACATTGCTGTGCCCAAGATGAAAGTTCTGTTGATGTCACAGGTATGGTCCAATTTAAAAAGAAGATCCATAAAAATAATCATCTAGATTACTACTTGAAACTTCTGTAAGTTGCCCCAGGCTAATACAATCAGAGTAGAATTCCTGGCTCAATGATCAGTGTGGGAAAGCCCCACATAATTTTGTATACCTCTGTAAAATCCCCCCTCAATCATCTACATCCCAGAAGCTCAAGGCAATTCAATCTCGCCCCATAACACAGTTGCTCAGGTTTCAGTAACTTCCTTGCAAATTTTCTCTGCACTCTTTCAATCTGATTTACATCTTTCCCGTAGGCAGGTGATCGAAACCAGGCACAATACTTCAACTTGGGCTGCACAAACATCTTAGTCAATTTCTACCTGACATCCCACTCTTGTACTCAATACATTGATGTATGAAGGCCAATATACCAAGTTTTCTTTATGACCCTATCTACTTGAAACAGCACTTTCAAAGAATTATGGACTCCTAGAATTCCTAGATCCCTCTGTTCTACTGCACTCCTCAGTGCCCAACCACTCACTGTGTAACACCAACCCTGGTTGGTTCTACTGAAGTGCAACACCTCACACTTGTCTGTACTAAACTGCATCTGCCATTTTACATCCTATTTTTCCACATCTTCCAGATCTGCTGTAAGCTCTGATCGTCTTCATCACTGTGCAGTAACCCCCAATCCTGATGCCATCCCTAAATTTGATGATACAGTTTACCACATTATCATCCATTTGTTGATATGGATGACAAACAACAATGTACCCAGCACCGATCTCTGCAGCAGACCACGAGTCACAGGCCTCCAGTCAGAGAGGTAGCCACCTACAATGCTCTCTGACTTCAAACGAGAAATCAAAGTATCTTGCAATCTTGAAAGCCAAGCGACTGAACCTTCTTGACCAAACTACCATGCACTACCTTCTCAAAGGCCTTGCTGAAGTGCACGTAGACAACATCCACTGCCTTGCCTTCATCAACTTTGTAACTTCCTCAAAATCTCTATGAGATAGGTTAGACAAATTTATCACACACAAAGCCATGTTAGTTATCCTGAATCAGTCACTGTCTATTCAAATACTTTTATATCTGGTCCCTTAGAACATTTCCCAAAAACTTTCCCAGTACTGACGTCAGGCTCATATGCCTATAATTTCCTGGCTTATTCTTAAATAGCAGAACAACATTAGCTATCCCCCAATCCTCTGGCACCTCACCCGTGGCTAAAGATGTTTAAAATACCTCAGCTGGGGCCCCTGCAATTTCTGCATTAGCCTCCCACAGGGTTTGAGAGAACATCTTTTTTTTTCCTTTTTACCCCTGAAACCTAGATCTACCTCCCCAAGTGAGGATGATCACAGGCATTACCCAACAAAAAACTTCCAAGGCGTTCCCCATACGGCCAAACTTTCAATCTAATCTAGAGTGGCTCCCCTCCTTAAGATTTATCCTATCACTTATACTACCTTTAATATAACATATAGGCTAAAGATGACACAGGTCAAGCTAAGCATTAAAAACAAAAAACACACTAGGCAACTTCAACGCCTGAGATACAAATCCCAAATATTTACAGTTTGCTGGTTGAAAGTTTTTGTTAATCAGTTTCGGCAGCATACCGGTTTGACCCGATCATGTTCCACAAATTAAACTGGAAAAAAATAAACAAAGAAGTGGATTGTGAAAATTAACAGTTTGCCTCGGCATGAGGCCCCTTAAGTGCTGCACGAATAACCTAAAAAAAAGGTTATTGCTCTTCTCGTTCTTCTCCTCCCCAGCGCGAATGGTAAAACTCTTTGGCCGCCTCTGGTGTATCGAAATAATGTTTTTCACCTTCATGCATGACCCAGGGCTGGGCAGGATACAAGAGGCCGAACCTGACCCCTTTCCCGTAAAGCAGGGATTTCACCTCCTTGAAAGCTGCTCGTTTTTTACCCAGCTCCACACTAAAATCTTCATAAAAAAACACGCGGTGTCCGCGGAAATACAGCTCCTGCTTCCGTCTATCGATGATGCGTTGCTTATCTTGAAAGGAGTGAAAGCAAACCAGGAACATCCTTGGTCTCGTTTGCCTGGCTCCAGAGACACTGGATGGTTTACGTCCGACTCGGTGAGCACGCGGAAGTACGAGAGGACTTGGGAAAAAATTTGTCCCCAGCACTTCGTCAAAAAACTCGGTCATAAATTTAACAGGGTCCAAACCTTCCAAATTTTCAGGAATGCCGACCACTCTCAAATTGAATCTCTGCGACCAATTTTCGAAGTCATCTAGCTTTCCCTTCAGAAATGCGTTTTCACTCTGCAACGCTGCAATGGCGGCTTCAGCGCTCACCAGTCGGTCACTGTAATCATTCAGGCCGTCTTCAACCTCACGAATGCGTTCGTCGTGCGACTCGGTGATAAAGCATCTTCAAGTTCTCTTTTTAGGGGAGAATGCACTGCTTGCGTCATGTCAATAATAAGTACTAAACAAAGCCCCTCCAAGTCATCGGGTAGCGCAGGTCCGGGTCCAGGTCCAGCAGCGTGCAGCGGCGCCATTACTGTAACATCTGCCTTCTTGCTCGAGGCTTCGCTATCTTTTTCCCCAGTTTTACCTTGAAGGTACATTCTATTTGCCATTTCAATGTCCAGCTACATCCCGCGTTGTTCACAATGGTAAATATTCAGTTATCTCAAGCATACGGCAAAGATAAGCAGGTAGATTTTCAATAAAATTCCCGAGCCACACTCACAGGCACCGACTCACGCCATACTCAACCCTGGAAGTCCTGAGAGAACATCTTGTCAGGTCCTGTGATTTATCCACCCTAATTTGCTTCAAGACAGCAACACCTCCTCCTCCGTAATCTTTATAGGGTCCATTACCCCGTTACTGCCCAGCCTCACGTCAATAGATCCTGTCTCTCTCTCGAGTAAATACTGATGCAAAAATCCATTTAAGATCTCCCACATTTCTGTCAACTCCATGCGTGGATACCACTCTGATCTTCCACGTGTCTCCTTTTAGCCCTCCTGATTGTCTTCTTGCATTTCTTTCACTCCTCAAATACCTCATTTGTTCCTGCCTGACTCTAACTGTTATGTACCTCCTTCTTTTTCTTAATTAGGACCTCAATACCTGTTAAAAATCATGCTCCCTGAACCAATTATCCCTGCCTCTTATTCTGCAGGAACATACAATCTCTTTACTCTCAAAGCTTCCCTTTTGAAAGCCTCTCACTTAACAAGTACACATTTGCGAGAAACACTCTGTCACAATCCGCACTTGCCAGATCCTTTTTGATACCATCAAAATTGGCCTTTCTCCAGTTTGTACCAGATCTGTCCTTTTCCATAATTACTTCAAGACAAATGGCATTTTGATCAATATGCAAAGTATTCCCCTACAGAAACTTCTGTCACCTGTCCTGTCTCATTCCCTAATAGCAGATCAAGTATCAAACACACTCTCTCTCTTTTGGACTTCCACGGAGTGATTAAGGAAACTTTCTTCAGCATATTTGACAAACTTTTCCCATCCAGCTGCTTTACAGTATGGGAGTCCCAGTCAATATGTGGAAAGTTAAAATCACCCACTATCACAACTATTTGTTTCTTGCAACAGTCTGCAATCTGCCTACAAATTTGCTCCTCTACATTATAGAGTCACAGAGAAGTACAGCACCGAAGCAGGTCCTTTGGCCCATCCAGTGCATGTTAAAAATACTTAAATTGCCTTCTCCCATCAACCTGCACCGGGACAATAGCCCTCTGTATCCCTACTATACATGTACCTATCCAAACTTTTCTTAAACATTGAAATTGTGATGACATGCACCACTTGTGTTGGCTGCTCATTCCAAAATCTCACGACCCTCTGAATGTAGAAGTTTCCCCTCATGTTCTCCTTAAACCTCTCACCTTTCATCCTGAACCCATGACATTTGGTTGTAGTCCCACTCAACCTTTGGAAAAAGCACACCTGCATTTACTTTATCTATACCCCTCATAATTTGTACACCTCAATCAAATCTCATCTCAATCTTCTGTGTTCTAAAGAATGCAATCGTAACCTATTCCATCTTTCCTCATAATTCGGGTCCTCCAGATGTGGCAACATCCTTGTGAATTTTCTCTGTACTCTTTCAAACGTGTTTACATCTTTCCTGCAAGTAGGTGTCCAAAATGCACATAACATTCCGAATTAAGCCTCACCAACGCCTTGAACATCTTCAACATAACATCTCATCTCCTGTACTGAATACATTGATGCATGAAGGCCAATGTTGCAGAAGCTTTCTTTATGGCTCTGTCTACCTGTGACACAACTTTCAACAAATTATGTACCTGTATACCCAGATCCCTTTGTTCTGCCACACTCCTCAATGCCCTTCCGTCCGCTGTGTAAGACCAACCCTGTTTGATCCTACTGAAGTGCAAAACATACTTCCCTGCAATAAATTCCCTTTGCCATTTTCCAGCTGATTTTCCCAGCTGATGCAAATCCCCCTGCAAGTCATGTTAGCCTTCCTCACAGTCCACTACTCTCCCAATCTGGGTGTGATCCGCAAATTTGCTCATCCAATTCACCACATTATCATCTGGATCATCGATATACTGTAGATGGCAAACAGCAAAGGACCCAGCACCGATCCGGTGGCAAACCACTAGTCACAGGCCTCCAGTCAGAGAGGCAACCCTGTACTACCACTCTCTGCCTTCTCCCATAAAGCCAATGTCTAATCCAATTTACTACCTCATCCTGAATGCCAAGCAACTGAACCTTCTTGGCCAGTTTCCCATGTTAGCCCTTGTCAAATGCCTTACTCAAGTCCACATGGACAACATCAACTGCCTTGCTTTCATCAATTTTCCTTGAACAACTCAGTAAGATTGGTTAGATTAGATTTAGATTTTTAGTTTATGAGGACACACAGTCCTCTTTTACTGTCATTTAGTAATGCATGCATTAAGAAATGATACAATGTTCCTCCAGAATGATATCACAGAAACACAGACAAACTGAGACTGAAAAACTAACAAAAACCACACAATTATAACATATAGTTACAATAGTGCAAAGCAATACTGTAATTTGATAAAGAACAAACAATGGGCATGGTAAAAAAAAATCTCAAAGTCTCTCGAAGGTCCCATCATCTCACGCAGAAGGTAGAAAGAAGAAAAACTCTCCCTGCCATGAGCTTCCAGCGCCGCAAACTTGCCGATGCAGCATCCTGAAAGCACCCGACCACAGCTGACTCAAGTCCGTCCGAAAACCTCGAGCCTCCGACACCGAGCACCGAGCACCATCTCTGCCGAGCGCTTCGACCCTGGCCCCAGCAACAGGCAATAGGCAAAGTCGAGGACTCGGGGCCTTCCCCTCCGGAGATTCTGCATCGCACAGTAGCAGTGGCAGCGAAGTGGGCATTTCAGAAGTTTCTCCAGATGTTCCTTCATGCATCTCACGTCTGTCTCCATCAAATCAGGATTGTGCACGGTATCTACTTACAAATACGATATCATTTCGGAGCAGCCACGCGCGCTGCGTCACGCCGCCATCTTCTCCTCTCCTCCCCTGTTAGACATGCCTGACCACGCGTGAAGCCATTCTATCTTTCATTGGTCTATGTCTATCCAAATACAGCATCTATAAAAAGTATTCACACCCTCCTTTGAAGTTTTCATGTTTTATTGTTTTACAACATTGGATCTCAGTGGATTTCATTTAGCTTTTTTGACACTGATCAACAACAAAGGCTCTTTCATGTAAAGTGAAGACAAATTTCTTCAAGTCGGTCTAAAGTGGCACAGCCACTTTGGTGATGAATATCTGTTATCTGTCAAGTAGGGGACCGTGCACAATTCTGATTTGATGGAGACGGACGTGAGAGTACGGAGGAAGATCTGGAAAACTTCTGAAATGCCCGCTTCGCTGCCGCTGTTACTGTGTGGTAAACGGAATCTCTGGAGCAGAAGGCCCCAAAATTCTCGGCTTTGCGTGTTTCAGCAGCCGGGGCGAGACCGAAGGCGCTCGGCAGAGGATGGCGCTCGGGAGGCTGTATCGGAGGGGCTGGTCAGAGGCTCGGAGTTTTCGGACGGACGTACTCAGTGTCAGCTGTGGTCAGCTGCTTCCAAGGTATGGGCAAGATGACGGTGCCTGGAGGTTTATGGCAGGGAGTTTCTCCCTTTTGCTGCCTGCTATCAGGGACTCGGAAGTCGTTCGACTCGGGGACTTTTGAGACTTTATTTACTGTGCCCATGGTTTGTTCTTCATCAAATCATGGTATTACTTTGCACTGCTGTAACTATATGTTATAATTATGTGGTTCTGTCAGTGTTAGTCTTTGGTTTGTCCTATTTTCTGTGATATCACTCTGGAGAAACATTGCATCATTTCTTAATGCATGTATGCATTTCTAAATGACAATAAAAGAGTACTGAGCGTTCTCACAATCTAAAAAAAATATTTCAATTATTACAAAATAATTGATTGCACAATTACTCTCCCCTTCAAAACTCCTCAAGCTCTGTCAGAATGCATGGTGATTATGAGTGAACAGCCATTTTCAAGTCCAGCCACAAATTTTCGTTTGTGGTCCAGACTCTGACTTGGCCACTTGAGGACATTCACTTTGTTTTTAAGCTATTACTGTGTGGCTTTGGCTTTATGCGTGTGGTCATTATCTTGGTGGAAAACAAATCTTCTCTCAAGTCACAGTTCGGTTGCAGACTGCATCAGATTTTCCTCCAAGATTTCCTTGTATTTTGCTGCATTCATTTTACCCTCTTCCTGCACAAGCCTTCCAGGGCCTGTTGCAGTGAAGCATCCCCACAACATGATGCAGCCACCACCATGCTTCACGGTAGCAATGGTGTGTTTAGTCTGATGGCCAAAAAGCTCAATTTTGGTTTCATCAGACCATAGAACCTTCTTCCACCTGACTTCTGGTTCTCTCACATGCCTTCCGGCAAACTCTAGACAAGATTTCATATGAGTTTTTTTCAACAGTGGTTTTCAATTTTCTACTGTCCCATAAAACTACGACTGGTGAAGCACCCAGGCAACAGTAGTTGTATGCGCAGTCTCTCCCGTCTCAGCCACTGAAGTTTATAACTCCTCCAGAGTTGTCGTCGGTGTCTTGGTGGCCTCACTCATCTTGTCCTCGTCTTGCACGGTCATTGAGTTTTTGAACTGAATTGAATTTAATTGAATTTATTATTTACATCCTTCATGAGGACTGAAAATCTTTATGTTACGTCTCCGAATGAATGTGCAATGTGCAATTTTATATTAATTTATAATAAATAGTATGTACAACAGGACAGTCATTATAACAGAAATACAATTGTATTAGCATGAATTAAGCAGTCTGATAGCCGGGTGGAAGAAGCTGTCCCGGAGCCTGTTGGTCCTGGCTTTTTGGCAGCGGCACCGTTTCCCGGATGGTAGCAGCTGGAACAGATTGTGGTTGGTGTGATTCGGGTCCCCAATGATCCTTCAGGCTCTTTTTACACATCTGCCTTTGTAATTATCCTGAATAGTGGGAAGATCACCTCTACAGATGCGCTGGGCTGTCCGCACCACTCTCTGCAGAGTCCTGTGATTGAGGGAAGTACAGTTCCCATACCAGGCAGTGATGCAGCCAGTCAGGATGCTCTCAATTGTGCCCCTGTAGAAAATTCTTAGGATTTTGGGGCCAATACCAAACTTCTTCCACCGTCTGAGGTAAAAGATGTGCTGTTGTGCTTTTGTCACCACACAGCCGGAATGTACAGACCACGTGAGCTCCTCGGTGATGTGCATGCCCAGGAACTTAAAGCTGTTCACCTTCGCAATCCCAGATCCATTGATGTCAATAGGAGCCAGCCTGTCTCCATTCCTCCTGTGGACCAAAACCAGCTCCTTTGTTTTTGCAACATTGAGGACGGCAGATTTACAGCAGTGCCATATTCTTTCCATTTCTTGATAATTAACTTAACTGGACTCCAAGGGATATTCAGTGACTTGGAAATGTTCTTGTATCCATCTCCTGACTTGTGCTTTTCAATAACCTTTTTGCAGAGTTGCTTAGAGTGTTCTTTTGTCTTCATGGTGTAGTTTTGCCAGGATACTGACACCAGCAGTTGGTCCCAGATACAGGTGTATTTTTACTGCAGTCCATCGAAACACCTTGACTGCACACAGGTCTCCAAAAACAGATTTCCATTTAAATAATTACGTAACTTCTAAAGCCAATTTGCTGCACCAGTAATGATTTGGTGTGTCATATGAAAGGGACTGAATACTTATGCAATCAATTATTCTGTGTTTTATATTTGTAATTAACTTCGAACGTTTTGTGGTGATCTACTTTCACGTTGACACAGAAGAGTCTTTTCCTGTTGATCAGTGTCAAAATATGTCAAATTAAATCAACTCTGATTCAATGCCATAAAACAATAAAATATAATATCTTCCAAAGGGGACTAAATACTTTTTATAGGCACTGTACTTATATATCTGGTCCCTTACAATATCTGCCAATAACTTTCCCACAACTAATGTCAGACTCACTGGTCTATAATTTCCTTGTTTGTGTTCAGAGCCTGTTTTAAACAACAGAACAACTTCGGCTTTTCTCCAATCTTCTGGTAATGCTCCTTTTGCAAAGGATGGTTTAAATATCTCTGCTGGGACCCCAGCAATTTCTGCACACGTCTTGTAGGGTCTGAGGGAACATGTTGTTAGGCCTGAGGAATTTATCCACCCTGATTTGTGTCGGGGTAGCAAACATCTCCTCCTCTGTAATCTGTACATGGTCCATGAAGATGATGCTGCTTTCCCTTACTTCTAAAGACTCTGCATCCATCTCCTGAGTAAATACAGAAGCAAAGAATTCATTTAAGATTTCTGCCATGTGTTTTGTTTCCACACACGGATTACCTAACATTCTGATCTTCCAGAGGACCAATTTTGTCCCAAGCGGTCCTTTAACACAACATATCTGTGGACTCCTCCTTCACGTTGTCTGCTGGAGCAACTTCCTGCTTTCTTTTAGCCTTTCTGATTTATTTCTTAAGTGTTTTCTTGCATTTAGTATCCTTCATAAGCACCTCATATGTTTCTTCCTGCTTATACCTGCTATGCAGCTCCTTTTCTCTCTTAACCAGGGCCTCAATATCTCTTCAAAACTAAGGTTCCATACACCTGCTATCTTTCCCTTTTATTCTGACGGGCAAGTACAATCTTTTTAACTCTCAAAATTTGGTTCTGAAAGCCTCCACTTTCCTCCACTTGCCAGAAAACATTTCCCAATCCACACTTGCCAGATGATAGGCTCTTGATTAGACACGGCATCAAAGGTTATGGGGAGATGGCCAAGGAATGGAATTGAGGGGAGAAAAGGATCAGCCATAATTGAATGGCAGAACAGGCTTGATGGACCAAGTGGCCCAATTCTGCTCCTATGTCTTATGGTTTTATGTTTTTATTTTCATAATTCTGGTTGTTGATCCATACCCTGAGCTCATCCACCTTTCCTACGTTACGGTGCTCAGCCTATTGTTGCTTTTCATGGGAATTAACAAGAAATTGTTAGTAAGTTTGCAGATGACACGAAAATAACACTGGACAGCAAATTGTTATGAAAGTGTTGCTTCATCAGATATTTTTTGTGTATGATAGACCACATGGTGCTGAACACAAATATAATTTCAGACTTGCATCATGCAGGAATTTGGAGAAACAAGAAATTATCTTTTACTGACTAATGCATTTAATTGCATAACGGTGCTGACACTTTGCAAAAGTTCAACTATGCTAAAAAAAATATTGTTGATGATTTTCATTTGTATTCAGTGTCTCAGGCTTCTTACTTCAGTGTCTCAGGCTTCTTTCTTAAGTGTCCAACAAGAGTCAGCTAGCATTGACGGATTCCAGTTGCCCTGATAGCATTTCTCCATGACCGCAATATCCTGGTAAAACCTTTCACCATACTCATCACTGACAGCACCAAGATTTGTAGAGAAGCATTCTAAATGGGAAGGCAGAAAAGGAATCTTTAGTGACATGTTGCACTTCATGGTTTTGTATGCTTGAATCATGTTGTCAACAGGCTGCATGTAGTTTGGTGCTCTGTAGTTGCCAAAAAGCTTTTCAACAACATCCTTGGATGCCTTCTATGTGATTTTCTCCGGTCCCACTAGAAATTCAAATTGTCATTGATGATCTGTTTTATTTGTGGCCCATCAAAAATGCCTTCCTTAATTTTGGCATCAATTATTCTGATGAATTATGAATTGAAGTAACAAATACAGATGATTTCAAGAAAATGTACATGATCGGGAAATTTCATGGTGGATTTCATGATCAATGACTCAAAACCCATAAGATACGCCCAGAAGTATTCAGGAAGCAAAATCTTTGCTCTCCAGCTGTAATTGGGATATGGTGGACAGAGAAAAAGATTACCAAAAATTACAGAAGGATATGTGTCTGCTGAATAAGTGGGCTGATGAATAACAGAAAGAACTTGATTCTGATAAGTGCTAGCTATTGCGGTTTGGAAAGTCAAATCAAGGGCGGTCGTACACAGTGAACAATAGGGTCCAGAGGCATGTTGGAGGATAGATGAAACTTGGAGTCCAAGTATTTGGTTCCAGAAAGTGGAGTCACATCTGCACAGGTTGATAAGGGAGCTTTTAGCACACTGGCCTGTTCTGTTTCCGACACCCTGCTATTGGAAAGAATGCAGAAATATTTACAAGGATATTGCCGATCTTGCCAGGACTTGAGAGACTAAGTAATGGGAAGAGGTTGCAGAGTCTAGGACTTTATTCCTTGGAGCAAATGAGACTGAGAGTTGATCTTATGAGGCCCTTCCATTGGTTGGGGTCAAACATGGATATTGCATCTGAGCTGTTTACATGATTATATAAACTGGTACACAAGTCAGGGCAGTTTGATATGGAGAATAATCTGTTGTTCATGCAGCAGGCTCCCCCTCTCCAAACAGCCGACATATCAAAAGGAACTGCAGAAACCAATACAGTTTGTTATCAGTTTTGTTGTAGGACACTAACTCCTGGTTTTTCCTTAGGGTTTACTCCCAAACCCATCCCCATATGACTGGTTATAGCCACAAGGCAGCGGAGGATTGAGGTTAGGATTTTCCATCTGCTAGATGATCTGCTAACCACAGCTGACGAGCTCCACCAGCTCAAAGTGACGAGTCTTAAGCTGCCAGAACCTGCTTTTGGCCTTCTCCTGTCAGTAGAAATGGTTCCACCATGCTTAGTAGCTGAGCCACACTGGAAGGGCAGGAGCTGGACTTGATTGACAGGGACTATTTGAGATGCGGTCCATTGGGAATATTAAATTGGTAGTGGGAGCTTATCTCCACCAACTGCCCTGGTTATAACTCCAGGAACCAGTGATCTTATAAAATCATGAGGAACATAGAGAGGATGAATTCACAGTCTTTTCCCCCTGGGTTAGAGTATCGAGAAACCATTAAACCATAAGATATAGGAGCAGAATTTGGCCATTTGGCCCAATGAGTCTGGTCTGCCATTTTATCATGGCCAATCCAATTTTCCTCTCGGTCCCAATCATCTGCCTTCTCCCTTCATGCCTGACTAATCAATAGTCTATCAATGTCTGCCCTAAGTACACATAAAGACTTGCCATCCACAACTGCCTGTGGCTAAGAATTCCACACATTCACCACTCACTGGCTCAGGAAATTCCTCCACATCACCGTTCTAAAAGGACACCTCTCTATTCTGAGACTGTGTCCTCTGGTCTTAGACACTCCCAACATAGGAAACATCCTCTCCATATCCACTCTATCAAGCCTTTCACCATTCAATTGGTTTCATTGAGGTCACCCCTCATTCTTCTGAATTCCAGTGAATACAGGCACTGAACCATCAAACGCTCTTCATATGACAAGCTATTCAATCCTGGAATTATTTTCATGAAACTCTTTTGAACCATCTGCAGTACCAGCACATCCTTTCTAAGAATGAGGGCCCAAAACTGCTCACAATACTCCACATGAGGCCTGATCACTGCTTTATAAAGTCTGAACATTATATTCTTGCTTTTATATTCTTGTCCTCTTGAAAAAGCACATTGCATTTGACTTCCTCACCACAGACTCACCTGCAAATTAACCTTTAGGTAATCCTGCACAATAACTGCCTAGTCCCATTGCGTCTCAGTTTTTTTTTGTATTTTCTCTCCATTTAGAAAATAGTCAACCCTTTCATTTATTCTACCAAAATGAAAGACCATACACTACTCGGCACTGTACTTCATCTGCCATTTTTTTGCCCATTCTCCTAATCTGTCAGTCCTTCTGTAGCCACTCTACTTTCTCAAAACTATCTGCCCCTCTACCTATCTTCATATCATCTGCAAACTTTGCAACAGAGCCATCATTTCCATCATCAAAATCATTGACATATAATGTAAAAAGAATCAGTCCCAACACAGACCTCTGTGGAACACCACTAGTCACCACCAGGCAACCAGAAAAGCCCCCTTTATTCCCACTCTTTCCCTCCTGCCAGTCAGCCACTCCTTTAGCCATATTAGAATCTTTCTTGTAATAACATGGGCTCATAGCTTGTTAAGCAGCCTCATGTGTGGCATCTTGTCAAAGGCCTTCTGAAAATCCAAGTACACAACCTCAACCAATTCTCCTTTTTCTATACAGCTTGTTTATTCAAAGAATTCCAACAGATTTATGAGGAAAGATTTTCCCTTGAGAAAACCATGCTGACTATGGCCTATTATATCATTTGCCTCAAAGTACCTGAGACCTCATCCTTAAAAATCAACCATAATCTTCCCAACCACTGTGGTCAGACTAACTGGCCTATAGTTTCCTTTCTTCTGCCTCTCTCCCTTCTTAAGGGTGGAGTAACATTTGCAATTTTCCAGTCTTCTGGACCCATTGTAGAATCTAGTGATTCTTGAAATATCATTATTAATGCCCCCATGATCTCTTCAGCCACCTCTTTCAGATCTCCAAGGTGTACACTATCTGGTCCAGTGACTTATCTACCTTCAGTCCTTTCAGTTTCCCATGAACTTTCTCTCCTGTTCTGGTAACTTCACCCACATGACCCCTGACACCCGGAACTTCCACCATACTGCTCGTGTCTTCCACAGTGAAGACTGATGCAAAATACTTCTTCAGTTCATCTGCCATTTTGTTGTCCCCCATTACGACCTCTCTGGCATCATTTCTGAGTGGTCTGATATCCACTCTTGCCTCTCTTTTACACTTTATATATCTGAAGAAACTTTTGATATCCACTTTAATATTATTGGCTCGCTTGCTTTTGTATTCCATCTTTCCCTTCTTAGTGACTTTCTTAGTTGCCTTCTGTTGGTTTTTAAAAGCTTCTCAATCCTTTGATTTCCCAGTAACTTTTGCTCTATTATAAGCTCTCTCTTTGGCTTTTATGTTGGCTTTGACTTCTCATGTTAGCTACAGTTGTGTCACCTTTTCTTTAGAAAACCTCTTTCTCTTTGGGATGTACATATTCCGTGCCTCAGAATTGCTTCCAGAAATTACAGGCATTGCTGACTGCCGTCATCCCTGCCATCATCCCTGCCAGTGCTCTTTTCCAATCAATTCCGGCCAACTCCTCTTTCATGCCTCTGTAATTCCCTTTACTCCACTGTAATACTGATACATCTGACTTGAGTTTTTCCTTCTCAAATTTCAGTGATCACCCCTAAGGGTTCTTTTACCTTAAGCTCTCCAATCAACTCTGGTTCATTGCACAACACCCAATCCAGAATATCTGATTCTCATTCGAGCTCAACGAGCTGCTCTGAAAAGCTATTTCATAGGCTTTCTAGAAATTCCTCCTGCAGGAATCCAGCACCAGCCTGATTTTCTCAACCTACCTGCATACTGAAGTCCCACATGACTATTGTAATATTGCCCTTTTGACATGCATTTTCTTTCTCCCACTGTAATTTGTAGGCCATATCCTTACTACTGTTTTGGGGTCTGTATACAATTCCCATCAGTGTCTTTTTACCCTTGCAGTTCCTTACCTCTGTCCATGATGATTCAACACCTTCCTCTGTGATGCTGTATAGCCTGTGATGTTGCTGCAAGCGTGTGATTTCTTTCAGCTGGTGCCTTCATGAACGGACATATGACAATAAACAATTTGAAGAGACAATTTGTCAGGCACATGGACAAGGAGGGTTGAGAAGGATCTGGGCTAAACACTGGCAAATGGGACCAGTTTGGATGGGGCATGTTGGTCATCATGGACCAGTTGGGCTGATGGGCCTGTTTCTGTGCTGTATATCTCTACAATTAAACATCAGTGACAGTGATGAAGTCTCAGAGCCTCCATTATAACAGTCCATTGCAGCCATTTCTGGTTCTTCCAGTAAACACCTATTGACATTACAGGAGGAGGCTGCTTGGGCAGTTGTGGACTTTCCACCTCATGGAGTTTTACTGAACTAATTCCGCTGGGGTGCATTGCAGATTTTTTCATTGTCTCATTCACTGATCTTTATTCTACAGATGATCTCTTCCCTGCTGTTCTTGAATGGGTCCTGCCACTGGTCTTCACCATTTGTGTTGTAATTGCTGCTAACTCCACTGTGATTTATTGGAATGTGAAACAAAACAGACGCATAAAAGGTATGTTTCTGCAATATTGTGAGGTACTGGCCTGGAAATCCAGTGGAAAATCTCCCAGTTTCCCTCTGAAATTTCTGTGAAAGCCAGAGCATTTTCTGGAGAAATCATGTAAAATCCACATTTTCCAGCAGGCTCTGACATTCCAGCTGTGAACGTTGTCTCTGGTAAGAATATTTATGGCCATAGAGCTGGGAAGTAAGGAAGAAAACTGCCCAATGTTGCATCTCCTGTGTCTGCATGATGAAGTGCCAGGAGGTTCAGCTGGTCACTGATTCACTTGTACTTCCTGTAACTTGGTTCCCGATATTTAGGCTCCTCTACAGTGGTGAGACTGGGCACAGTTTGTATGATAACTGTTTAATAGCACAAACAAAATTTTAAAATATGCATTTTCATTACATATCATATCCCTGTGAGCTCTCCACTCACAGTGTCCTACAATGGTCTAAAGAGGCTGACCGGGGCTGAAGAACAGAACGTCATATTTTTAGTAGGAAAGCACAAAAATGCTGGAGAAACTCAGCATCTGTGGAAAGAAATAAACAGTCAACGTCTCAGACCAAGACCCTTGAATGGAAAGGAAGGGCGAAGAAGCCAGCAAGAACATGGGTGGAGGGGAAGGAGTACAATCCAGAGGCTGGTAGGTGAAGGCAGGTGAGGGAAAAGATTGGTGGATGAGGGAGAGAATTGAATTGTGAAGATGGGAGATGATAGACTGAAAAAGTAGTTCTGAAGCAGAAGGGATCTCAACTGGAGGGGAGAATGGATCAGGGGAGAGTGAGAAGGAGGAGGGAGCTGATAGGCAAGGAAGGAGAAGCAGTAAGAGGGAAGTCAGGATGGGGAATGGAAAAAGAGAAGAGAACCTAACAAATTAACTGTGCTCTTTGGAATAATTCCTCAAAATACCCGCTATATCTCTTTGTCTGACAAGCATGTTAGTGCATTTGTTGCATTGATAGCTAGGAGGGCCATTTTTGTTGAAGTGGAAGGATACATCAGCTCCCATTTTGTCACAATGGTTCTCTCAAGTGATGCTATGTCTTAGTTTGGAGAAAATTAGAAGTCGAACTTTTGAACCTATGTTTGATTTTGAGAAAAGATGGGGTTCATTTGCTTGTTACACCTAATGTCTTTTTTTGTCAGTTTTCCTTGCTCAGTAGGTTTTTCTTTTCTTTTGTTTTTGTCACCAATTTTTTCTCAATCTTTAAAAGAATGTTTTTTCTCTTGAGACATTGTAAGTGTTGCCTACTTCGATGTACTCTTGTTAATTTTGGAGAATAATAATAAAGAAGATTTGGAAAGAAAGGAAAAAGAGAAGAGGGAAGGCATCAGAGGGAGGTGATAGGCATGTTAGGAGAGAAGCACTGTAAGGATGCCATACAGCCCTCATTGCTGGGGGAAAGCTCCATTCAATGCAGGTTAGCACTTCCACTGTATCCTGGATAATGGACTACCTGACTGGCAGACCACAGTTTGTGTGGCTTCACAGCTGTGTGTCAGACATGGCTATAAGCAGCACTGGGACCCCACAGGCAACGGTATTGGTTCCCTTCCTGTTTACCCTGTATATCTCAGACTTTAGATACAACACTGAGTCATGTTATCTGTAGAAAATTATCTGATAACTTAGCAATAGTGTATAAAGGGAGGTTGGGAGGATGAATACAGGACCCTGGTGGAGGACTTCTGGCATGGGTCTGGAGGACTGGAATTTGCAAATATCACTCCACTCTTTAAGAAGGGAGGAAGGCAAAAGAAAGGAAATTATAGGCCAGTTAGCCTAATCTCAGTGGTTGCTAAACTGTTGAAATCTGTTAAGGATGAGGTTATGGGGAAGTACCAGCCTGATTTTCTCAATCTACCTGCATACTGAAGTCCCACATGACTATTGTAATATTGCCCTGTTGGCATGCATTTTCTTTCTCCCACTGCCTCAAAATTGAGGGGTGACCTTTTAGAACAGAGGTAAGGAGGAAGTTTTTTTTAGCCAGAGAGTAGTGAATCTGTGGAATGTTCTGCCACAGACTGTGGTGGAGGCCAAGTCCATGGGTGTATTTCAGGCGGCAGTTGACTGTTTCCTAATCGGTCAGGGCATCAAAGGATTTGGGGAGTGGCAGGTGCGTGGGGTTGAGTGGGATCCGAGATCAGCCATCCTGGATTGTGCAGCAGACTCGAGAGGCTGAATGGCTTAATCTGCTCATCTGCGTTCTGGTATTGGACTTTGACTTTGTCAAATGGTGCAAGCTGAATCATCTTCAGCTCAACATCAGTAAGGCAAAGGAGATAGTGATGGACTTTAGGGAGCCGGCATTAAAATGGTTGGCCACTAGGAAATCCTGCTTGATGGGGCTGACCAGACGGTCCTCCAGTCTACATCGGGTCTCACGAATGTAGATGAGGTCACACTGTGAGCATCATATACAGCTGGTATCTCACAGCATTTCAAATTCAACACTGAGTGTAACCACTTCAAACCATGATCGCTGTGTTCATGTTTTCTGACAGCAACTGTTGGTAATGGTTTATGTGTCGTCATTTAATCCTTGAGCCTACCATAGACCCACGGTGTATTTCCTCACTTGGCTCTTCTGCCTGACATCTGTCACCACTTCAACATTTTTTTGTCTCTGATGGGAGATGGTCAACCATGAGTTTGATGATCCTCTCCGCAGCTGCCTGACCCCCTGAGTGTTCCCTATTTTTTCAGATCTCCAGCATCTGAAGTGAAATAATCGTCCTGAAAACTTCTTGTTGTTCTAATATACCACTGGTCTGTCTTTTCAGAGCTGGAACTTCAGAAATCCATCATAGAGTCTGGTAAGAGTTCAATATTGAAATATTCAGAAACTACAAGAAATAGCCATTTTATTTAATAAAATCAGTATTTTCTTCTGTTGGGATGAATTATTTAAATCCTTCATGACATAGCTCTGTTTAGAGATTTATAAATTAAGAATAATAAACAAATTCCCTGTAGTTTACAAGCAAGGCTCCTTAAAATAATAAGAGAGACTTCAGATTTGGAGTGAGCAATCTTCTCTGGGAGCAGCGGGTTAAACATAATCTGTCAGGGGGAGAGAAGGTTGGTGAGGAGAGATATTTTTCATATTTAGGGTAAAGCCGCATTAAGACTGGATGTTTTCGTTTGAAAACCTGCATAAAGATGATGCAGGAAATGTCAAAATTTCACTTCACTCCCCCAAAATGCACCCCCACCCCCCGAGATGCTGCTCACTGATTTCTTCCACCTATTGTTTGTTGTGTGAACTAATCCTTGTCATGTGAATGAAATGCTCTGGGTGGAATTTTCCAAACCCTTGTGCTTTGCGTGCTTCACCCCAACCTCGAGAACATGGTGGCACATTCCTAGAACTGGGTTTGTATTTCTGCACCGAAGATCAATCACCACTCTGACACAGGCTGAAATATTATGTTGCTGCACCTGTGTTCTGCAGCCCAACAGGTCTGAATAATACATCTCACACAAACTCACCTCCCCCACTCATCCTCACCTCACCCACACCCCTAACATTCCCACACTCGCCCCGACCTCCCCCACACCCCCGACCTCACCCACACCCCCGACCTCACCCACACCCCCTCACCTTCCCCACACCCCCGACCTCCCCTACACCCCCTCACCCTCCCCCACACCCCCTCCCCTTCCTCACATCCCCTCCCCTTCCTCACATCCCCCACTCCCCCTCCTCACATCCCCCACTCCCCCTCACCTCCCATACACCCCCTCACCTCCCCCACTCCCCCCATCTCCCATACACCCTGCCACCTCCCCCACTCCCCGCCACCTCCCCCACTCCCCTTCCTCACATCCCCTCCCCTTCCTCACATCCCCCACTCCCCCTCACCTCCCCCCATCTCCCATACACCCCCTCACCCTCCCCCACTCCCCTTCACCTCCCATACACCCCGCCACCTCCCCCACTCCCCCTCACCTCCCCCACTCCCCTTCCTCACATCCCCTGCCCTTCCTCACCTCCCCCACTGCCCCTCACCTCCCCCACTGCCCCTCACCACCCCCACTCCCCCTCACCACCCTCACTCCCCCTCACCCCTCTATCCAAACCTCTCTCCAAGCCCCTCTCGAACCCCCTCTCGAACCCCTCTCTCCACTCTCCAAACCCTTCTCTCCAACCCCCTCTCTGCACCCCCCCCTTGAACCCCACCCCTCTCCAACCCCTCTCTCCAAACCCCCTCTCCAACCCCCTCTCTCCAAACCTCTCCAACCCCCATTCTCGAACCCCACCTCCAACCCCCTCTCTCCAAACCCTCTCCAATCCCCTCTCTCCAACCCCCCCCTCCAATCCCCTCTCCAAACCCCCCCAATACGCCCAACACCCCCCTCTAAATCCCTCTTCAATCCCCTTTATGCTGCCCCCGTCTCTCTAACCTGATCTCTCTTACCCCCTCTCCCTTACACACTCTCTAACCAACCCCTTCTCTCCAACCCCTTCCCTCTGAACCTCTCCCTCTCTACTCTCTCTCTACCCCCTCTCCCTCTCCCTCTCTGCTCCCTCTCTCTCACCAACCCCATCTCTCCAACCCCTCCCTCCAACTCCCTCCCTCTAAACCCCTCTTTCTAACCCCACTCTCTCCAACCCCCTCTCTCTAATCCCGTCTCCGCCACCTTCTCCACCACCATCTCTAACACCCCATCTAACCACCTCTTTCTCTCTATCCCCTCTCTACCGAATCCCCCAGCCTTCTCTAACACCCTCTCTCTAACCACTCTGTATCCTCCACTCTCTTACCCCCTTCAATCTCGCCCTAGCCCTCCGTACACCCTCTCTCTACACCCCTCTCCCCTCTCTCCTCCCTCGAAACTCCCTCTCTCTAAAACCCACTCACTTTACCCCCACTCCCCAATACTACCCTCCCATTCTCTACCCTGCCACTATCCCTCTCTCACTATCACTCTCTCTATCCCCTCTGTCTATCCCCTTCTCTTTCTATGCACCCTCTCTCTCTTAATCCTTCTTTCTCTCTGCACCCTCGCTCTCCCACTGCACCCTTCTCCATGTCTCTTCCAAACCAACTCTCTATCCCTCTACCCCATTTCTCTATCCCTTCTCTCTATACCCTCTCTCAACCATCTCTCTAACCCCTCTCCCTACCCACTCTACCCACCCTCTCGACCCCGCCCCTCTAACCCCACTCTCTACCCCCTCCTTCTACCGCCTTACTCCCTCGCTCTATCCTTCTCTATCTACCCCCCAGTGTACCCCCCTCTCTCCTCCCCTCATCCGTCCGTCTAACCCCTTCCCTCCCACCTCGTCTCTCCAACCCACCCAATCTAACCCCTTGTCTCTAACGCCATCTCTAACCCCCGACTCTAACCCTGTCTCTAACCCCCTCTCTCTCTAACCACTGTTTCCTCTCCCTCAAGCCCCTTCTCTACCTCTATACCCCCCACTCTCTATCCCGCTTCCCTCTCTCTGCACCCCACTCCACCTGCACCCTGCTCCCTGTGTCTGACACCACTCCCTACCAGCCCCTCTCTCTACCAAACCCTCTATCCTTCTACCCCATTTCTCTCACCCCTTCTCTACCCCCTCTCTCCTTCTACCCCCTCTACCCTCTTCTCTCTACCCCCCTCTCCCCACCCCTCCCTCTAAACCCCACTCTCTAAAGCCCTCTCTCAAAACCCACTCTCTTTAACTCCCCTCCGCAATACCCTCCCTCTCTACCCTGCCACTATCCCCTCGCCCTCTAGCCCCCTTTCTTTCCTCTTCTCGCTCTATGCACCCCTCACTCTCTCTCTGCACCCTCTCCCTCTGCACCCCTCTCTCCCTCTGCACCATGTCTCTGCACACTACTCCCTACCAGCCCCTCTCCCTCTCTGTACCCTCTCTCTCTCTACACTTCTGTCCCTATCCCTCTCTTTCTCTCTCTCCAATCCCTTCCCTCCAAACTTTCCCTGTAACCCCTTCCCTCCCATCACTTACCTCCAACCCACTGTCTCCAACACCCCCCTCTAACACCCTCTCTTAATGCCCTCTTTACACTTCACTCCCCCACTCTACCAAGCATACTCCCCATCCCCTGTCTCTACCTCTTTCTCCCTCACTTTCTACCCCCTCGCACTCAAACCACTCTCTCTACCCCCACTCTCCAAAGCCCTCTCCCACTCTGTAACCCCTTCTCTCTTTAACCCTTTATCTCTGCCCCCTCTCTCTACCCCCACTCCCTCTGCACCCTTCTCTGTCTCTGCACACTACTCCCTACCAGCCCCTCTCTCTACCCCCTCTCTGTACCCTCTCTCTCTACTCCTATCCCTATCCCTCTCTTTCTCTCTCTTCCCCATCCATCCAATCCCTTCCCCCTAAATTTTCCCTGTAACCCCTTCCCTCCCATCACTTACCTCAAACTCATTCCCTCCAACCCACTCTCTTAACACCTTGTCTCTAACACCCTCTCTCTACACCCCCTCTACCTCCCTTTCTGTACCCTCCTCTCTCTAACCCCCCTCTAATGCCCTCCCTTTACACTCCCCACCCCGACTCTCCCAAACATCCTCTCTACCCTCCCATTCTCTACCCACCTTCTCTCTATCCCCTCTCTCTACCTTCTTTCTACACAGCTCTCTTTCTCTATGCTTCTCTCACTCCGCACACCCCTCTCCCTCACACCCGATTCTCTCTTCACCCTCTCTTTCTCAGGACCCAACTCCCTACCACCCCGTTTCTCCAAAATGCTCTCTCTATTCACATTTCTCTCTACCCCGTTTCTCCCCATCTCTAACAAGCTCTCTCTACCACCCCTCTCTCTACCCGCTTCTCTCTCTCCCACTCCACCCCCTCTCTAACCTTTATCTCTTTACTCCTCTTTCTCTACACACCCTCTTTACCTCTCACTCTCTACATCCTCTCTCTACCCCCTTCTCTCTCTTCCCCCGTCCATCCAATTCCTTCCCTCCACTCCTCTCCCTGTAACCCCTTCCCTCCAACACGTTCCCTCCAACCCACTCTTTCTAACACCCTGACGCTAACCCCCTCTCTCTACACCCCATCTCTCTAAAGCCCTCTCTATACCCCCTATCTCTACCTCCACTCTCTCTACCCCCTCTCTCAACTCCCTCACTCTACCCCTTGACTTTCTATCCCCTCACTATCTACAAACTCTCCAACCCTCACTCTCTAACCCCTTCTCACTCGAATCCCTTCTCTCGCTACCCTCTCTACAGCCCCTCTCTCAAACCTCTCACTCTCTACCTCTGCCATCTACAGCCTCTCTCTCTACCCCCTCCCTCTGTCTAACCCCTCCCTCTACTCCCCTCTCCCTACCCCCTCTCTAAACCTCCTTCTCTACCCCCTCCCTCTCTACTGTATTCTACTCCCTCTCTCTACCCCTCTCCCTAACCCCCTCTCTACATCATCTCCCTAATCATCTCTCTACCCCTCTCTCTGACCCCTCTCTCACTACCCATTTATTTACCCACTCTCAACCGCTCTTTCGACCGTCTCTCTCCTCCTCTCTCTATCCCTCTCCCCCTTTCTCTCTACCCCCTCTGTACACCCCTTTCTACCACCTCTCTATGCAGTCACACCCCCCTCTACTCCCTCTATCTCCCCACCTCTCTCCTCCCCACTCTCTATCCCCCTCTCTCAAAACCCTCTCTACACCCTCGCTCTCTAACCCCTGCGCTCTCCCTACATCACCACCCTCTCTCTACCCCCTCCCCCCCTCACACCCCTCTTCCCACTCCTTCCTTTCCTCCTCTCTTATCCCCCCATCTCTCTCTCCCCTCTCTTCTCTCCCTTCTCTCTCTCCTCCTCCCCCTCTCCCAAACCTCTAGCCATTCTCTCCCCCCATCCCCTCTCTGCTTTTCCGCCATTCTTTACAGCCTCTCCCCGTCTCTACCCACTTCTCGCTCTCCACTATCCCTGCTCTTCCCTCACCCACCCCCTCTCTGCCCTCCCCTCTTTCTCCCCAATCTCTCCTCCCCAATTCTCTCCCCCTCCCCTCTGTCTCCCCCCACTAACTCTCCCTCTCCCCTCCCATCTTTCTGTCTCTCCTTTTCCCCCTCGACATTCCCCTCTCTGCCCCCACTCGAGCTCTCCCCTTCCTTTCCACTCCTACTTCCCCTCCACTCTCCCTCCCCATTCTCTGCCATTTCTCTACAACCACTCGCTCTGCAGTCTCTTCCCCTCTCACACCCCTCTCTCAAGACTCTCCCCCCATCTCCCTCTCCTCTTTCCTCTGCTCTCTCCCTCTCCCACTTTTACTGCCCCTCCACTCTCCCTGTCCCCAACTCTCTCCACCTCTCTCCCCGATCTCTCCCCCCACACCTCTCTCCCCACTATCCCCCCACACCTCTCCCCCCACTATCCCCCCACACCTCACTGCCAGCACTATCCCCCCACACCTCTCCCCAACACCTCTCTCCCCCCACACCTCTCTCCCCACACCTCTCTCCCTCACCTCTCTCCCCCCTCTCTCGCCCCCTCTCTGAAACTCCCCTCTTCTCTCCCCCACTATCCCTCCTTTCTCTCCCCCCTCGCCGTCTCTCCCTCCTACCCTCTCTCTCTCCCCTTTCCACCTCACCCTTTTCCCCATCTCTCACCCCCTGCCAACTCTCTTTCCACCCTCCTCTCTCTCACTCTCCCACTTTTTACTTCCCCCACCCTCTCTGACCCCACTACCCCTTCCCCCCCACTCTATCCCCTCTCTCTCCTGTCTCTCCTCCCTCCCCTCCCATCCCCTCCCCCTCCCCCGTTCTCCCCCTCCCGCTGTCCCTCAGACCCACTCTCTCTCACTGACACTCTCTTTCACTTTCTCTCATCCACTCTCACTCTCTCCACCCACCCCCATCTCCACTCTCCTTCCATCTTGGCCTCTCTCACTCCTCCTCTCCCCCCATCCCTCGCCCCTCCTCCCTTCTCCACTCTGAACCCCCTCATCCCTCTCTCCCTCCCACCCTCCTCTCTCCCCATCTCCCTCCCGCTCTCTCAAACATCAGACATTTCCTGTTGAAGAAAGCGAGGGATAGGAGTTGGTTCAGGAGTTCGGTGTACTTGGGTCAGTAAACCCTCCACCAACATTCTGTTTCAATCCGACAGGATCCACTCTCCCTGCGGCAGCAATAGCTCGTGCCAATTCTGCAGCTCGTTCTCTTTCAGAATTTCTCCCATTGGTGGTGGGATTGGTAAACTTTCCCTGCACCAAGAGGGAATTACTGCATCACTGTCCACTCCCAGACAAGATGGTAGTGGAGCAACACACATCAAAGTTGCTGGTGAACGCAGCAGGCCAGGCAGCATCTCTCGGAAGAGGTGCAGTCGACGTTTCAGGCCGAGACTCTTCGTCAGGACTAACTGAAGGAAGAGTTAGTAAGAGATTTGAAAGTGGGAGGGGGAGGGGAGATCCAAAATGATAGGAGAAGACAGGAGGGGGAGGGATGGAGCCAAGAGCTGGACAGGTGATTGGCAAAAGGGGATACGAGAGGATCATGGGACAGGAGGCCTAGGGAGAAAGACAAGGGGGAGGGGGGGAACCCAGAGGATGGGCGAGGGGTATAGTGAGAGGGACAGAGGGAGAAAAAGGAGAGAGAGAGAATGTGTGTATATAAATAAATAACGGATGGGGTACGAGGGGGAGGTGGGACATTAGCGGAAGTTAGAGAAGTCAATGTTTGCATATAAATAAATTAATAAATAAAAGATGATACTGGACTTGGTTAAACCCGGGGGTCCTGGCTCAGATAACAAAGCCTCCTTTGCCAGTGATCTACAGCAGGATCAACGTTCACCATCCATATTTTCAGGTAGTTGTGTAAATAAGTGAGTGACTATTTCCTCCCACATCCTGTCAGCAAGTTTCCATCTGCAGGTCCAAACTTTAACGGGGATGTGGCTGAATTCTGCAGTGACAGTCATTTACCATCAGTGGATGTCAGGGCTGAATTCTTTTTATGATCCACATTCTCAGCTTCAGCCGTCCGGCAGATGAGCTTTACCTGTGAGATGGACTGATGTGTAAATTTGGTCAGGATTTTCTGCTGAACTGCGTGGATGGAAAATGAATTGAATTGGAATTGGTTTATTACTGTAACAAGCACCAGAAATTTGCCTTGCATGCTGTTTGTACAGATTAATTCATGACACAGTGCATTGATAGAACAAGGTAAAACAATAACATGCAGAGAAAAGTGTAACAGCTCCAGAGCAAGTGCAGTGTAGGTAAATGATGAGGAGCAAGACAATATTGAGGTTCATTGTGAGATCAAGTGTGCATCTTATTGTACTAGGAAATCGTTCAATGTTCTTATAAGAGCAGGGTAGAAGCTATCCTTTAGACTGCTTCCAGGCTTTTGGATCTTCCACCCCATAATAATAATAATGTTGGTCGCATCCGGAATTTCTCCGGGTAGCGGACGGCTTCCTCTCACGCCGTTCTGACGTAGTTGGGATTCGCATACTAGGCAAGTTACAGCAGTGATTTGCCATTGCCTTCTGCCGGGTGGGTTTATTTTCCAAAGAGATCACCAGCTCTTAACCCCGCACGGATGGAAAGCGTGCCAGGGGGCGCCAACTGGGTTTGAACTTCAGAACCTCCGCCCCGCAGTCCAGCGCCAACGTCACTACGCCATGGGAAATGGTGATGGTGGAGACTGACACTTTGGGGATCTCCGTTTGGGAAAGTTACTGACATGGTCCTTGATGATAAACATTTAACTTCTGACCTACAAGTGGTGATGCAGAATTAGGAGCTGCTATTATGTATTTGTAGAAGAATGCTATGCATACCATATACCGACAGGATAACCAATGAAGAAGTTCTACAGAGAACAAAAACAAAACTTACATTACTTAAAAAAATCGGAAAACACAAGCAAAATTCTTTGGACACATCATGCGAAGAGAGACATTGGAACATTTAGTCACAACTGGAAAGCTGGAAGGAAAAAGAAGCAGAGGCAGACAGAGAATGAAAATGAGAGATGGAATAACATCATGGTTAGAAACAGGGGAGGCAACAACTACAATTCGGGGGGTCAGGGTCCGTGATGGATGGAGAGACATGATTGTCCACGCCGAGCGGCAAGGCACCTGAATGAATGATGAATTATGTATTTAAAGCTGTTTCTTGTGAAATTAATTACACACGAAATCCATGAGAGATTTCTTCAGTCATGTCTGTCGTTCTGTTTTCAGAGTGGAAGAGGATACGTGGCCATGAAGGTAAGATCTTGTGTTACTAGACTGAGAGGTTTAGTATAAACAGCTTTTTGAAAATGAATCGGTCCCGGTGTAATGGGAGGTATTCAGGAGGTTGATGGAGTTCAGGGTGATGTGTTCTCACAAAGGTGGAAAAAGTCATGTGGCATGATTGCATTCACAGGTCGCAGCATAGAATGTAACAGTCCGTATGCTTTGTTTGCAACTGGGAAGATTTGCTGGTACTGCTCTGGGTTGGTCGGGGTGGGGTGGAGTGGTGTAAACTAGTCTTGCAGGGGGATGGGAACCAAAGTGCCAGAGCAGATATGGAGTGGTTGTGGGAAAAGATGCTGTTAACACTGCATACAAAGACAGCAATTGAAAGGTTGAGTATGGTGGGAAGAATGTTCTGAGTTGCATCCATTTCAATGCAAGAAGTATTGTACGTAAAGCGGGTGAGCTTAAAGCATGAATCAGCACGTGGAATTATGACATTGTAGCCATCGGAGGGGGGGAGGACCGGCAGCTCAGTGTTCCCGGTTCCATTGTTTTCAAACATGGGAGCAAAATTGTCAAATATGACAGAGCACAAGAGATTAAAGTGGGAAAGCTGGTATTACTCACCAGCAGTTACTGCAGTGCTCAGACAGGGCAGACTGGAGGGCTCGTCTACTGAGGCTATATGGGTGGAACTGAGGGTCTGGCAAGTGCGGATTGGGACAGGTTGTTCTCACTCAAAGCTGTGCTTGGTAAATGGGAAGCCTTCGAAATTTTGAGAGCATAGAATTTGTATGTTCCTGTATGAATAAAAGGCAAGGTTAAGAGGTTTAGGAAACCTCGTTTTTTGTGGACAAATTAGGCTCTGGTTCAGAAGAGGAGGAAGGATCAGGCAGCACGGAACAAATGAGGTACTTGAGTATCAGAAATGCAAGCAAACACTTGAGAGGAAATCAGGAGGCTAAAATAAGCCATGAAGTTCTGCTGGTTGTTTAGTAAAGTATTAGGATGGATAAGACCACAGTCTATACCACAGGTTACTGTGGGAAGTGAGGGAAGAGATTTCTGTGCCATTGGCGGTCATCTTTGTCTCCTCATTTGTCACAGTAGTCGTGCCATATGCCTGGAGGGTGGCATATTAAACTAATTTGACAGGGGAATGGGAACCAGAGAGATCGTGCTGAGGATGAGGTAGTTGGTTTACAAACAGAGGCAGTGTGCAGTGAGACTCCCGGCAAGGAGAGGCTGATGATAGGGGAAAATGGCAGTTAACAGGGTGAGTTGTAAAGTAAAGACAGGGCACAATCTGAAAGGTTGAATACAGGACTCAAGGTGTTATATTTGAACGTGTGCAGTATACAGAATAAAGTAGATGAACTTGTCGAAGAGTTACAGATTGGCAAGTATCATACTGTAGGCTTCACTGATCGTGGCTGAAATAAGATTATAGCTGTGACCTTAATGTCCAAGGATGCACATTGAATCAAAAGGACAGGCAGGAAGGCAGAGGGGGCTGCGTGGCTCTGTTGGTAAATAAATATGAAATCAAATCATTAGAAGGAGGGGACATCAGATCAGAAGGTGTTGAATAATCGTGGACAGAGCTGTGGAATGGCAAGGGTAAAAAGACCCCGATGGGAGTTGTATACAGACCCCAAACAGTAGTACATGATCTGCAAGCTACAACAGGAGATAGAAGGTGCATGCCAAAAGGGCAATGATACAAGGGGGGATTTCAAGATGTGGGAAGATTGGGAAAATCAGGTTGGAGTGAGATTCCAGGAGAGGGAATTTCTACAATGCCTCAAAGGCGGCTTTTTAGAGCAGCTTGTGGTTGAGCCCACCAGGGGATCTGCTATCCTCGAATGGGTGAAATGAACTGGAATTGATTAGAAAGCTTAAGGTAGAAGAACCCTTAGGAGAAAGTGATCATAATATGATCGAATTCACACTGGAGATTTGAGAAGGAGAAGCAGAAGTCAGATTTATCAGTATTACAGTGCAGTAAAGGCAATTACAGAGGCAGGAGAAAGGAGTTGGCCAGAATTCATTGGAGAAGAACACTGGCAGGGATGACGGCAGAGCAGGAATGGCTAGGATATGATACGAAGGATGTTTATCTTCGGAATTCTCTGCACCGGAGGGCTGTGGGGTCTCAGTCATTCAGTTCATTTAAAGTCACAGAGTCTTTGTCGTACGGCACAGAAACAGGTCCTTTGATCCATCACCTCAGTGCTGACCTATTTACCCATCTACACTCACCCCATTGGCCAGCATTAGATCAGTCTCCTTCTGTGCCTTCTCTATTGAAGTGTCTGTCTGAGTGCCTCTTAAACACAGTGACTGTATCTGATTCCATCACCTGCTCTTGCAGAAAGTTCCAACATCAACCACTCACTGTTCAAATAAACGCATCTTCAAACTCCTTCCTCTCAGCTCAGACATGTGACCTCTTGCATTTGACCTCCTCCTGTGGGAAGAAGATTTCAACCATCTGCTCAATCTATGGCCTCATAACCTTGTATATTTCTGTCAGATCACCCCTCGGCCCATTTACCTGCATTTGGCCCGTATCCTTCTAAACCTTCCCTGCCGTCATTCTTTTCTCTGTCCTGGGCCTCAACTCCTCTTCTGTGCCAGTTTCACAGGGCCCTCAATTCTCCTGTGTGACAGAAGATGATCAGCCTCATTTTCTGCAATATTACAGAAGCGAATGTGCTGCAGGTCCTAAAATGCATAAAGGTAGATAAATCCCCAGGGGGGATTGGAGGGTTGCAGATGTTGCTCCCTTATTCAAGAAAGGGAGTAGAGGTAGCCCAGGAAATTATAGACTAGTGAGTCTTACTTCAGTGGTTGGTAAGTTGAAGGAAAAGATGCTGAGAGGCAGGATTTATGAACATTTGGAGAGGCATAATATGATTAGGAATAGTCAGCATGGCTTTGACAAAGACAGGTCATGTCTTATGAACCTGACTGAACTTTTTGAGGATGTGTCTAAACACATGGATGAAGGTAGAGCAGTAGATGCAGTGGAAATGAATTTTAGCAAGGCATTTGATAAGGTACCCTACCTATGCAAGGCTTATTGAGGAAGTAAGGAGGCTTGGGATCCAAGGTGGTTCATTTTGGTAGGTCAAATATGATGGCAGAAAATAATATTAATGGTAAGACTCTTGGCAGTGTGGAGGATCAGAGGGATCTTGGAGTCCCGAGTCCATAGGACACTCAAAGTTGCTATGCAGGTTGACTCTGTGGTTAAGCAGGCATACAGTGCATTGGCCTTCATCAACCGTGGGATGGAGTTTATGAGCCGAGAGGTAATGTTGCAGCTATATAGAACCCTGGTCAGACCCCAGTTGGAGTCCTGTGCTCAATTCTGGTCGCCTCACCACAGGAAGGACGTGGAAACCATAGAAAGAATGCAGAGGAGATTTACAAGGATGTTGCCTGGATTGGGGAACATGCCTCATGAGAACAGGTTGAGTGAACTCAGCCTT
The DNA here is from genome assembly GCF_030028105.1 of Mobula birostris. Classification (NCBI taxonomy): domain Eukaryota; kingdom Metazoa; phylum Chordata; class Chondrichthyes; order Myliobatiformes; family Myliobatidae; genus Mobula; species Mobula birostris. Next base: position 199,028,857 of record NC_092374.1, on the reverse strand, counting down.
TTCTCCTTGGAGTGACGGAGGATGAGAGGTGACCTGATAGAGGTGTACAAGATAATGAAAGGCATTGATCAGCTGCTTTTGCCCCAGGCTGAAATGGCTAGCACGAGAGGGCAATGTTTTAAGGTGCTTGGAGATAGGTACAGAGGCAATCTCAGGGGTAAGTTTTTTGTGCAGAGAGTGGTGAGTGCGTGGAATGGGCTGCCAGCGGTGGTGGTGGAGGCGGATACGACAGGGTCTTTTAAGAGACCCCATGGAGCTTAGAAAAATGGAGGGCTATGGGTAAGCCGAGGTAATTTCTTCTTCTTTTAAATTAATTTCTGATGCGTTTCTACAATAGCTGCAGAAAAAAATCAACAAAATGGAGATTTCTGCAGTGCAAAACATGTCCAATATATAATTCATAACAACAAAGAAAAAACACCCAAAATAAAATCTTGTAAGATTAGTATCCTCCCCAACGTCCCACTAGAAAAAAAAATCCAGGCCAACCACTTCAGTGTATAGAAAAAAAATATTGGAGCATTCGACCCCACAGAGCTGTAAATATATATTAAAAAAAGAAAATATAATGCTGACTACCGAAACTATAATCTAATTCACAACAAAAAAACCGTCAAACATACAGGAAAAAAAAAGCAGAAAGTAAGGGAGTGCAGTACAAGAGAAAAGGATAAACCTAATCTAAAGAGGAGTTATGAAACTATTCAAGAAAATGTCCCCACACCTTATGGAACTTTATGTCCGAATTAAGAAGTGAATAATGAATCTTTTCAAGGTCTAAGCAGGACATAATATCACTCAGCCATTGAGCGTGAGTGGGTGGGGCAGCATCTCTCCTTCTAAGAACTAACCGTCTAGACAAGAGAGAGGCTAAAGAAAATGTTCGACATTTAGTCTGACTCGAGTGCATGTCTGCTTCACCCAAAGTGCCAAAAAGAGCAATCAGAGGGTTAGGTTCTAAGTGGCAATTAAGAATGTGGGATAGAGTTGAAAAAACCTCTCCCCTGAATTTCTCTAGACTAGGACAGACCCAGTACATATGCTAAGAGAAGCCTCACCCCCTTTACACTTATCACAAATGGGACTAGTGTCAGGGTAAAACTGTGATAATTTAGTTTTAGACATATGAGCCCTGTGTACAACCTTAAACTGCAAAAGGCAGTGGCGAGCACATGAAGAGGTTGAGTTAACTGACTTCAGAATTGAATCCCAAACCGCATCAGATAAGGAAATATTTAAATCATGCTCCCAGGCAGTTCTGATTTTATCGAAGGGAGCACGCCTCAAGATCACTAACTTATCCTGAATAACAGATATTAAACCTTTACCCAATGGATTGATACAAAGAAACAGGTCCAGAACGTTTTTCTCAGGTTTCTCAGGAAAACTTGATATCAAAGGGTTAATGAAATGTCTAATTGGAAGATATCTAAAGAAGTGAATAGTACGTAGGTTGAACTTTACAGACAGTTGTTGAAAAGTTGCAAAACGATTATCTATAAAAAGAGCTTCAAAGCGCCTAATACCCTTTCTATACCCGTCATAAAATGTTGAATTCCACATAGAAAGTAGGAAAAGATGATTGTGTAAAATAGGGCTAGAGAGGGAGAAACCATGAAGGTCGTTATATTTTCTGAACTGAGCCCATATTCTCAGAGTATGTCTAATAAGAGGATTTACATTTAGTCTAGGCAAATGACAGGGAATTGCAGATCCGAGAAGTGCAGAAATGGAAAGATCCTTACTAGAATTCAACTCCATTGCCACCCATTTTGGGCAGTCAGACCAATTGTGGAAGAAAGACCAAAAAATAATACAAGGAATATTGGCTGCCCAATAATATAAACAAAAATTATGCAAGGCCATACCAACTTCCTTTTTAGATTTTTGAAGGTGAGCTTTATTGAGTCTAAAGCGTTCACCCTTCCATAAATAGGACGAAATGATAGAACCTAAAGCATCAAAAGGAGCTTTAGAAATAAAATTTGGTAAAGACTGAAATAAATACAAAAAATTGGAAGGATATACATTTTAATAACATTAATTTGACCTACAAGAGACATGGACAAGGGTGACCACTGTGTCAGATTCTGTTTTGTAGAGTTTAGAAGATTGGTAAATTTTCTCGAAAAAGATTCTTGAAGTTCCTTGTTACTGTAATACCAAGGTAAGTGAATTGGTTGTTAACTACTTTAAAAGGGAGGTCATGGAACATTAATGCTAGTGCTTCTCTGTTGATTGGAAAGAGTTTGTTCTTGTGTAAATTAAGTTTATAACCAGAAAGCTGTCTAAATTTATTAAGGAGTGAAAACATTGGGGGTAAGGAGGTAGTCGGGTTTGATATAAAAAGTAAAAGATCATCAGCATAAAGGGAAACTTTATGCTCCACACCTCCGCTCCAAATCCCCATCAATTCAGCACAGCTACGAAACACAATCGCCAGTGGCTCGATAGCCAATTCAAAAAGTAAGGGACTTAGAGGGCATCCTTGACAGGTGCCACGTTTAAGGCTGAAAGACTGGGATTGCTGAGAGTTGGTCAAAACAGAAGCGGTAGGACATGAATATAACAATTTAATCCATGTAATAAAACTTTGTCCAAAATCAAATTTTTCTAAAACCGCAAAAAGGTAATTCCATTCCACATGATCGAACGCTTTCAGGAAATAACACATTCAGGAGTCCCAATTGAGGGTGAATATAAGATATTAAGTAAGTGCTGTATATTAAAAAAGGGAAGGTGATTTTTAATAAAACCAGTTTTGATCTTCAGAAATAATAGAAGGTACAATGTTCTCTAATCTACGAGCCAAAACTTTAGCCAAAATTTTAACATCGACATTTAACAAAGAAATCGGCCTATACGAAGAACAGTCTGTTGGATCTTTACCTTTTTTGGCTAAAAGAATGATACATGCCTCATTAAATGATGCTGGCAATTTGCCATGTTTAAACGAATCAGATAGAACTAAAAATAATTGAGACAAAAGCAGTGAAGAAAATGATTTATAAAATTCTACAGAAAAGCCATCAGGTCCAGGAGATTTACCCGACTGCAATGCAGAGATGGCAGATGATATTTCCTCTAGTGATAATGGCTTATTGAGTTTCGCTTTAAAGTCAGAGAGCGAAAGAATATTAAAACTGTTTAAAAAATGCTCAATAGAGATACTATCATTTAAAGATTCAGATGTATAAAATTGGGAATAATAGTTCTTAAATGTATCATTAATATCAGAATGATTCGAAGTAATGTTCCTATTTCCCATTCAAATTTTTGTAATTTGTTGTTTAGCTTTAGAGCGTCTTAGCTGGTTAACTAAAAATTTACCGGACTTATCACCATGAATATAAAATCGACTCTTACTTTCAAGAAGTTGGCGTTCAACTGGCTGAGTGTAAATGAGGTCAAACTCATTTTGAAGTTCTCACTTTTTATACAGTTCGGGATCTTTGGTCTGGGCATATAATTGGTCTGTTGCTTTAATTTGACTAAAGCAGATTTACCTGTGAGTCTTGGAACAGAGGAGGATCAATCGAATACTGGATCAAACCAACAGTTAAAATCACCGCCCAATATGAGGGAATATAAACTCACGTCAGGCAATAAAGAGAAAAAAAACAATCAAAAAAGTCCACATCATTTGAGTTGGGAGCATAGAGGTTAGCCAAGACCAGCCTATTGTTATACAGTTTCCCAGAGACAATAATAAAATGACCATTTGTATCCGATACTTTGTTGTGAAGCTCAAAGGGAACATTCTGATTAATAAGGATTGAAATCCCCCCTGGCTTTAGCCGGAGAAGCAGAATGGAAGTGCTATCCCACCCAGCTAGACATAAGGCGAGAGTTATCAGAAATACGAATATGTGTTTCTTGCAAAAAAGCAATGTCAGCTTTGAGCTGCTTAAGATGTGAAAACACCTTCCTTCTTTTTACAGGATGGTTCAATCCCTTAACATTCCAGCTTCTAAGATTCACTGTGATTTCAAAAAACATCAAGGGTAGTAGGCACAAACATCCAAATAACAGCTCTGGGGCAAAAGTATAAGACATGAAAATCAGGACAAAAAAAAGTCCTGAGTAACAAAGAATAACTAAGGGTTGTATAAATAGTGTTGGCACTAGGGAACCATCCCCTCCCTCTAATCCCAAAGCAAGAAAGCTACCAAAGAACAGCAGAAAGCTTTTCAGAAAAAAAATTACCTCTAAACCCAACTTCCAGTTCCTGAATATATTCATAAGCTCTGTTTAATTAACAGTTCGTAAAAAAAGAAAACTTATGCACTACGAATTAAAATTGTACATAAAGAAAAAAAGAAACAGTACCATCAAAGAGTATTAGACTTAACTCACCCAAGTAATAATCCAGAGTACCATACCGGCAAAAAACTATCAACAAGAATTC